>NC_079199.1:17400833-17667343 GCF_029499605.1 Hyla sarda
CAAAGAGTTCACCGTGCCACAAATTATTTTCCTAACCTTTTCATGAACGTATTATAAAAAAGACTTCCTAAAGCCAGTATCGGAACGTACTCATTATCGTTTGATCCGTGTCTATAATTGTAGGCAAGAGTGAAGTCTGCCTCTAACAGGGCCCCATATGTTCCGCTCAGTAAATGACATGACAATCCGAGCATCCGTGTGCTCCGAGATGACTTCAGAAAATTGCGCAACTTGGTGACTGACAGCTTTTAATGCTAAATATATCCGAGCAGAACCGATGCCGGCTCCCCTCCATAATATATTCAATGCTACTATGTAGGCGAATCCTCTATGTAGAACATTCTAAACGCTGGCACCATCCGGCGCTACGGGGAGATGCGGCGTTCGCCGGGGAGAGTGTGTTTGCTCGGGACCATCGTTCTTCATTTCCTCTCTTATAGATACATCTGTAGATTGCAGTATATAAGTTAAATTGCCCCAAGAGATGCGATGACCTATAAAAATGATATTTCTTCCTACAGTAAGTGTCATATTCACTTACGGTTCCTCCTGATTACTGTTGTCTTCCTATTTTCTTGTACATCTCAGTTCTTCTCTTTGACATATCACACTTTATTTTTTTTATTTTTTCATTTTTTTTTTGTTCCTTTCCCATTACCGTCAATCGGAAGATTCTACACCGTGGTTGTGAATTCACATTGGGGGAGATCTATTAAAACCTGTGCAAAGGAAAATTCTCCAGTTGTCCATAGCAAACAATCAGATCGCTTCTTTCATTTTGCAGAGGCCCTGTTAAAAAAATTAAAGGAGCGATCTGATTGGTTGCTATGGGCAACTCTGCAACTTTTCCTCGGAACAGGTTTTGATAAATCTCCCCCATTGTGTGTTACATGAAGATGTTGCTATGGACTATGCTCGGAAATCCACAGCAAATCCACAACATAATAGGTATTCTATTCGTGAACGGACTGTAAAAAAAACTAAACATTAATATGTATTTTACTATACTGCATTGCAATTTCTTTCTGAAAAACGTAACATAGCGTTACGCTCACATGATCTCTGGGACTAGTCATTGAGCAATGTACATGAATGGAGCCAGTACTGGAGTATTATAGATGCAGGGCCGGTTCTGCATATAGGCAAAATAGGCAGCCGCCTAGAGTAGTAAGGTGGGGCGTGTCAAAGGGCGGAGCCAATGGACGGGGTCCAGGAGCGGCAAAATTATATTTGGCTTAGGGTGGCAAAAATCCTTGCACCAGCCCTGTATAAATGAGCAGGCTTTTCTTTCTAGATTTTGGGGATTTTAGAAAAAAATTCTAGAGGCTAGAACTAGCACTACTATGGTGTCCCCCTTCACTTAAGTTGCACCTCGAAACAGCGCCAATCCCTGGCCTCGTGTAGGGCACATGATTCCTGAGACTAGTCATTAAGCAATATACATGAATAGAGACAGTACTGAAGTGGAGGCAGAATAACAGATTAGTAGGCTTTTCTTTCTATTTTTTTTTTCTTTAAAAACCCTGGAAAACCTGAAAACACCTATAGAGGTATATCCAAATACACATTCTTTCGAATTTGTATTTTTGCTGTAGAATTTTTTCGCCACAGAAATTTTGCAGTGTGCATGGTGCAGCAGAATCCCATGTAAAACAATGGGAGACTGTTGCTCCGGAGTCAAATTCCTCTGCTCGGAAATTCTGCCGTGTGAACTTAATGTGTTTGACCATATAAAATATAAAATAACTTAATGTGTTCGACCATATAAAATATAAAATAACTTAATGTGTTTGACCATATAAAATATAAAATAACTTTTTCGGCTAAACAAGAAAAAGAAAAGGAATGGAAACAAATAAAAAAAATTAGAAAAAGTGCAAAAAAAAACACAATGTAGGGCATCAGAGAAATGTAATTTAATTAGGACATAAAATCCTTCAATGTAACAGTTTTTCTTCCCAGTGGCTCTCCACTTGACCTAAAACCCTGGAGACATGAGCTAGGTTCCCCCTTTATATGTCTTCTATGTGCCGTTAAAGGGTTAAAGCATTACTTGCCAACTACTAACAATCTGTGCTTCTCCTCAGGGGCGGGACAAGATTTAGGAATGGACACCGCCCTAGAGCAACATTAAAAGGGAGGGGCTATTAAAGGATTGAAGAAAAATACAACAGAAAGTGAGGGATGAAGCCAGGACAAAGGCTACAAGTTTGTAGAATGGAAGCAAAAATATATTATATTTATCATAAATAAGAATGCTAATGTTAAGGATGGGTTGATGTGCGGCCTGAAGCGGTGAATGACTACCGCTGTGTTATTTTGCCGAGTGTCGACATAAGCAAATTCACACTGGACAAGGTTGGTATAAATTCCCTCCTCGGTACTGACTCCAGGGAGTTCTGTTTATTATCCGGAAATCATATTTGTTTTTTCAATCTGACAAAAAGGGGAGGTAAAAAAAAAAAGGTAAAACTATGCATCAAATTATCGTTTTATATGCTGATTGGTCATTTGAGCGTGGCGTTGCATAAGTCACTTATGTTGCAAGGTCTCTAGCTTGAGATTTTCCATCCTTCCACAAAGCCCAATGTTTAGACTTCTTGTGTCCACAGACTCCATCCCAAGGTTCTAGTCTTAATTACGGGCAAAGAGCAGCTGAAATGTGTTGAATTAAGGAAAGCAAAGTTCTTCTGCAATATTTAGCAATAGCATATAGGATTTAATAAAGGCATATGAGTATAGATATAGCGATCAATATACAGTGACCCCCCGACCTACGATGGCCCCGACATACGATCATTTCAACATACGATGGCCTCTACGGTGGCATCATGAGGGGGCAGGGCTATGACGTCACAAGCTCTCGGCTCCAGCGTTTGGAACAGTTTGTTCCAAACGCTGAGCAGCGGAGTATCCCCTTAATTTCTGATTGCCTTATTCGTCTATGGTTTACCCGGCGCTTGTTTTAATAAATGTCCCTCAATGTGTTTTTCGTGTTGTTTTTCAATCAGAAAATGAAATTCAACAAGCGACATCTTCCCGGAGGTCAGCTGGATATAACTGTATTGAAGATTTCTCTGGAGAAAATACTGTCAAAACACCAGAACAATCCTTTGACCTAGTGTATCATATCTTCAGCGAGCAGAACAAACACCCGGCTCAGTTTTCATCTAATCTCTAATTCCCTCCATTTCACTGGAGCTCCAGCGTTTAGACGAATAATGTGCCGGATTAATAATGACAGCCATAGTTGATCTTTAAACTTTGGCAAGATTTAGTTTCATAGTAAAAGGAAGACAAAAAAAAAAAATTGTGAAACCTGAGGTTCTCCAAAGGACATTATTTTTTTTGCGAAAAATTATGGTCTATACAAATACATGGCCTCAGATGACTGGCCATTCTCCCGAACAAACATCTGAACTCACCAGTTTGCTAGAGATGTTTTGTTTGGTAACAGAGTTGGACTGGCCCGCCGGAGTACCAGAGGACCCACAGGTCCAGGCACTGGCACAGTAGTGGAACCCAAAAGTCCAGCTGAAAGCCAACCCTATTTGGAGGTGACTTTGAAGAAAACAACTCACCACTAGGGTCTATTTCTAATGGTTCATAAAAAGAACAAAGATGGCATTCACCAAGTAGCAGAAATCTTTTCTTTTATTGTCCAAAAAGCATCGGTCTAAGATGTAGATGGCCGACAGGCTGTTTCACACCACTGCGTACTGTACTTGGGTGTCTCCAGTGCTCCCATAGAGAATGAACAGAGCCTGTGCCAGTCACGTGCTCCATGCCACGCGGGGAGATGTGCATCCCTGTCCTAAACATCTCTGGGACCCCCAAGATTAGACACTTATCTTCTATCAAAAATATTCATAAAGAAGAGTGGTCAAAATGAATTGTCCAGCAAGATTAGGGACAGACTGGCATAAAAAAAAAAATATTTAACACTCATCCGTCTCTATCATGTTGACTTTCACCAGGCCCTGGTTGGACTACACTTTCTGATCCCATCTCGACACACAGGAAATGCCTATTCAATCAATCACTGACCTCAGTGGTGACCCACCTCAGCTACTGATTGGCTGAGTAGGCATCTCCTGTCTGTTGAGACAGGACCAGGAAGTGAAGATCAGGGAAGTACCTGGTGAGCAAAGGAATGGCACCTGACATGTTTCACGCTCACCAATGCTTAATCATAGTGTGTCCCATTCTGGGAAACAGTCCCAAACAAGTGTGACCAACCACACAGGGAGAGGACTTTTATTATGGTTTCTGTGATCCTGAACTTTTTGGACAGGGGACAGGATCTTAATGTCCTGGGTTTACAAGGGCAACTATGTGTAATGTGCATATGTGTAGGTCGTGATTACATAAAATAAGAACATTACCTAATGTTCTATTTTTCCTCATCTATTTATAAGGCAATATAATGCGGGTTACAGGCAATGTCTATGTATGTATGAAGCTCTGTCTCCCAGCAGATGGTAGAACTATACATAGAACAGTGGCAGATTTATTGCTTTGTTCGAATGAGCTGTAACTGTGTATTGAAATAAAATGCAACAAATAATATCACATTAAATAAATAAATCCCTTAAGTGTCATTATGGAAATCTAAGCGATGAGATGTCATGTTGGGCGCAGCCAAGTAAAACCAAATCAATTCGAAATGACACCCATCAGTTTCAATAAAATTGTTGTAGTGCTATGTGCTTGGCATACACAATGTCCCCCATACATAGTGTGTGATATAAAATGGGGTTTTGTGTCTTAGATGGTCATTCATGGTGCCCAATACAGATGTAAAATGTCTATAATTAAAGGGGTATTCCAGGAAAAAACTGTCTCCATAATGTTAAACAGATTTGTTAATTACTTCTATTAAAAAATCTTAATCCTTCCAATAATTATCAGCTGCTGAAGTTGAGTTGTTCTTTTCTGTCTGGCAGCAGTGCTCTCTGCTGACATCTCTGCTTGTCTCAGGAACTGAGCAGAGTAGAAAAGGTTTGCTATGGGGATTTGCTTCTACTCTGGACAGTTCCCGAGACAGGTGTCAGCAGAGAGCACTTAGACAGAAAAGAACAACTCAACTTTAGCAGCTCATAAGTACTGAAAGGATTAAGATTTTTTAATAGAAGTAATTTACAAATCTGTTTAACTTTCTGGAGCCAGTTGATATATATAAAAAAGCTTTTTTTTCTGGATAACCCCTTTAAATTAACCATTCTGGGATTAATGATACAGTGTGCGCAAGCCCATAAGGGATAAAGCATGGAACAGAATGTGACCACCCTCAAAGCTACTCACTCGCCCTGATTTACTATTGTAAACCCGACCTGTTTGGTCAGATTCCTATATGTCAAGTACAAATACTGTAGAGTTGAGGGATGTCTCTACAGCCAGAGAGTAATGTGATAAGTCTATGCGAGTCTATGGGACTTCCGGTACATCTCCTGTTTGAGTTTCTCTTGGGCTGGGGAGATTGTCCCAACATCATGGTAAAGTATAATTTAACTGTCCGGAAGGCAGGTGCATGGACAGGGAGAAGGGACGGGACCAACGTGAGAGAGGTTTTATTGCAGACTGAGAGAAGAGTTAAGGGGGAGAGAAAAGATCAGTGTCGGGCAGGGAGAGGACATAGCAACGCTGCTGCAGTGAGGAATGCAGGGAGGATGAGTAGCCTATCACTGCTGGGGTTTCAAAGACTGGGAAAGCTGGATGGCACACAGACCAGACAATGCAGAGTACTTAGCTAGCTAACAGATCAATAAAACTTACCCCTGTTATGCCCATAAAACATAGGGTGTTTTGGTAATAATTATTACATCTATAGTACCATAATGATAAAGATGATAAAATGGAATCTATTTAACCCTGTGTAGTTCATGTCCAGAATGACAAGGTGACTGTTACGCCGAGCGCTCCGGGTCCCCGCTCCTCCCCGGAGCGCTCGCTACACTCCTCTCACTGCAGCGCTCCGGGCCCGGGGCGCTGCGATACCGCCTCTGGCCGGGATGCGATTCGCGATGCGGGTAGCGCCCGCTCGCGATGCGCACCCCGGCTCCCGTACCTGACTCGCTCTCCGTCAGTTCTGTCCCGGCGCGCGCGGCCCCGCTCCCTAGGGCGCGCGCGCGCCGGGTCTCTGCGATTTAAAGGGCCACTGCGCCGCTGATTGGCGCAGTGGTTCCAATTAGTGTTTACACCTGTGCACTTCCCTATATCACCTCACTTCCCCTTCACTCCCTCGCCGGATCTTGTTGCCTTAGTGCCAGTGAAAGCGTTTCCTTGTGTGTTCCTAGCCTGTGTTCCAGACCTCCTGCCGTTGCCCCTGACTACGATCCTTGCTGCCTGCCCCGACCTTCTGCTACGTCCGACCTTGCTTCTGTCTACTCCCTTGTACCGCGCCTATCTTCAGCAGCCAGAGAGGTTGAGCCGTTGCTAGGGGATACGACCTGGTCACTACCGCCGCAGCAAGACCATCCCGCTTTGCGGCGGGCTCTGGTGAAAACCAGTAGTGACTTAGAACCGATCCTCTAGCACGGTCCACGCCAATCCCTCTCTGGCACAGAGGATCCACTACCTGCCAGCCGGCATCGTGACAGTAGATCCGGCCATGGATCCCGCTGAAGTTCCTCTGCCAGTTGTCGCTGACCTCACCACGGTGGTCGCCCAGCAGTCACAACAGATTGCGCAACAAGGCCAACAGCTGTCTCAACTGACTGTTATGCTACAACAGTTACTACCACAGCTCCAGCAACCATCTCCTCCGCCAGCTCCTGTACCTCCTCCGCAGCGAGTGGCCGCTTCTGGACTACGACTATCCTTGCCGGATAAATTTGATGGGGACTCTAAGCTTTGCCGTGGCTTCCTTTCCCAATGTTCATTACACTTGGAGATGATGTCGGACCAGTTCCCCACTGAAAGGTCTAAGGTGGCTTTCGTAGTCAGCCTGCTGTCTGGAAAAGCCCTGGCTTGGGCCACACCGCTCTGGGACCGCAATGACCCCGTCACTGCCTCAGTACACTCCTTCTTCTCGGAAATTCGAAGTGTCTTTGAGGAACCTGCCCGAGCCTCTTCTGCTGAGACTGCCCTGTTGAACCTGGTCCAGGGTAATTCTTCCGTTGGCGAGTATGCCGTACAATTCCGTACTCTTGCTTCTGAGTTATCCTGGAACAATGAGGCCCTCTGCGCGACCTTTAAAAAAGGCCTATCCAGCAACATTAAAGATGTTCTGGCCGCACGAGAAATGCCTGCTAATCTTCATGAACTTATTCACCTAGCCACTCGCATTGACATGCGTTTTTCCGAAAGGCGTCAGGAGCTCCGCCAAGATATGGACTCTGTTCGCACGAGGCGTTTCTTCTCCTCGGCTCCTCTCTCCTCTGGTTCCCTGCAATCTGTTCCTGTGCCTCCCGCCGTGGAGGCTATGCAGGTCGACCGGTCTCGCCTGACATCTCAAGAGAGGACACGACGCCGCATGGAGAACCTCTGCCTGTACTGTGCTAGTACCGAACACTTCCTGAGGGATTGTCCTATCCGCCCTCCCCGCCTGGAAAGACGTACCCTGACTCCGCACAAAGGTGAGACAATCCTTGATGTCCACTCTGCTTCTCCACGTCTCACTGTGCCTGTGCGGATGTCTGCCTCTGCCGTCTCCTTCTCTTCTGTGGCCTTCTTAGACTCTGGATCTGCAGGAAATTTTATTTTGGCCTCTCTCGTCAACAGGTTCAACATCCCAGTGACCAGTCTCACCAGACCCCTTTACATCAATTGTATAAACAATGAAAGATTGGACTGTTCCATACGTTTCCGCACGGAGCCCCTTCTAATGAGCATCGGATCTCATCACGAGAGGATTGAACTTTTGGTCCTCCCCAATTGCACCTCGGAAATTCTCCTTGGACTTCCCTGGCTTCAACTTCATTCCCCAACCCTGGATTGGTCCACTGGGGAGATCAAGAGTTGGGGGCCCTCTTGTTCCAAGGACTGTCTAAAACCGGTTCCCAGTAACCCTTGCCGTAACTCTGTGCTTCCTCCAGTAACCGGTCTCCCTAAGGCCTATATGGACTTCGCGGATGTTTTCTGCAAAAAACAAGCGGAGACTCTACCTCCTCACAGGCCTTATGACTGTCCTATCGACCTCCTCCCGGGCACTACTCCACCCCGGGGCAGAATTTATCCTCTCTCTGCCCCAGAGACTCTTGCCATGTCTGAATACGTCCAGGAGAATCTAAAAAAGGGCTTTATCCGTAAATCCTCCTCTCCTGCCGGAGCCGGATTTTTCTTTGTGTCCAAAAAAGATGGCTCTCTACGTCCTTGCATTGACTACCGCGGACTTAATAAAATCACGGTTAAGAACCGCTACCCCTTACCCCTCATCTCTGAACTCTTTGATCGCCTCCAAGGTGCCCACATCTTTACTAAATTGGACTTAAGAGGCGCCTATAACCTCATCCGCATCAGAGAGGGGGATGAGTGGAAAACAGCATTTAACACCAGAGATGGACACTTTGAGTATCTGGTCATGCCCTTTGGCCTGTGCAACGCCCCTGCTGTCTTCCAAGACTTTGTTAATGAAATTTTTCGTGATCTGTTATACTCCTGTGTTGTTGTATATCTTGATGATATCCTAATTTTTTCGGCCAATCTAGAAGAACACCGCCAGCATGTCCGTATGGTTCTTCAGAGACTTCGTGACAATCAACTCTATGCTAAAATTGAGAAATGTCTGTTTGAATGCCAATCTCTTCCTTTTCTAGGATACTTGGTCTCTGGCCAGGGACTACAAATGGATCCAGATAAACTCTCTGCCGTCTTAGATTGGCCACGCCCCTCCGGACTCCGTGCCATCCAACGTTTTTTGGGGTTCGCCAATTATTACAGGCAATTTATTCCACATTTTTCTACCATTGTGGCTCCTATTGTGGCTTTAACCAAAAAAAATGCCGATCCCAAGTCTTGGCCTCCTCAAGCGGAAGACGCCTTTAAACGACTCAAGTCCGCCTTCTCTTCGGCTCCCGTGCTCTCCAGACCTGACCCATCTAAACCCTTCCTATTGGAGGTTGATGCCTCCTCAGTGGGAGCTGGAGCTGTCCTTCTACAAAAAAACTCTTCCGGGCATGCTGTTACTTGTGGGTTTTTTTCTAGGACCTTCTCTCCGGCGGAGAGGAACTACTCCATCGGGGATCGAGAGCTTCTAGCCATTAAATTAGCACTTGAGGAATGGAGGCATCTGCTGGAGGGATCAAGATTTCCAGTTATTATTTACACCGATCACAAGAACCTCTCATACCTCGAGTCTGCCCAACGGCTGAATCCTCGTCAGGCCAGGTGGTCTCTGTTCTTTGCCCGATTTAATTTTGAAATTCACTTTCGGCCTGCTGATAAGAACATTAGGGCCGATGCTCTCTCTCGTTCCTCAGATGCTTCTGAAATTGAACTCTCTCCTCAACACATCATTCCTCCTGACTGCCTGATTTCCACTTCTCCAGCCTCCATCAGGCAAACTCCACCAGGAAAGACCTTTGTTTCTCCACGCCAACGCCTCGGAATCCTCAAATGGGGTCACTCCTCCCATCTCGCAGGTCATGCGGGCATCAAGAAATCTGTGCAACTCATCTCTCGCTTCTATTGGTGGCCGACTCTAGAGACTGATGTGGTGGACTTTGTGCGAGCCTGCACTATCTGTGCCCGGGATAAGACTCCTCGCCAGAAGCCCGCTGGTTTTCTTCTTCCTCTGCCTGTTCCCGAACAGCCTTGGTCTCTGATTGGTATGGATTTTATTACTGACTTACCCCCATCCCATGGCAACACTGTTATTTGGGTGGTCGTTGATCGATTCTCCAAAATGGCACATTTCATCCCTCTTCCTGGTCTTCCTTCAGCGCCTCAGTTGGCTAAACAATTTTTTGTACACATTTTTCGTCTTCACGGGTTGCCTACGCAGATCGTCTCGGATAGAGGCGTCCAATTTGTGTCTAAATTCTGGAGGGCTCTCTGTAAACAACTCAAGATTAAATTAAATTTTTCTTCTGCATACCATCCTCAATCCAATGGACAAGTAGAAAGAATTAACCAGATCTTGGGTGACTATTTACGACATTTTGTTTCCTCCCGCCAGGATGACTGGGCAGATCTTCTTCCTTGGGCCGAATTCTCGTATAATTTCAGAATCTCTGAATCTTCCTCCAAATCCCCGTTTTTCGTGGTGTACGGCCGTCACCCTCTTCCCCCCCTCCCTACCCCCTTGCCCTCTGGTCTGCCCGCTGTGGATGAAATTTCTCGTGATCTCTCCATCATATGGAGAGAGACCCAAAATTCTCTCTTACAGGCTTCTTCACGCATGAAGAGATTCGCGGATAAGAAAAGAAGAGCTCCTCCCATTTTTTCCCCTGGAGACAAGGTATGGCTCTCCGCCAAATATGTCCGCTTCCGTGTCCCTAGCTATAAGTTGGGACCACGCTATCTTGGTCCTTTCAAGATTTTGCGCCAGATTAATCCTGTCTCTTACAAACTTCTTCTTCCTCCTTCTCTTCGTATTCCTAATGCCTTTCATGTTTCTCTTCTTAAACCACTTATCATTAACCGTTTCTCTCCCAAATCTGTTCCCCCCACTCCTGTCTCCGGCTCCTCGGACATCTTCTCCGTCAAGGAAATTTTGGCATCTAAAAAGGTCAGAGGGAAAACCTTCTTTTTAGTGGATTGGGAGGGTTGTGGTCCTGAAGAGAGGTCCTGGGAACCTGAGGACAATATCCTGGACAAAAGTCTGGTCCTCAGGTTCTCAGGCTCCAAGAAGAGGGGGAGACCCAAGGGGGGGGGTACTGTTACGCCGAGCGCTCCGGGTCCCCGCTCCTCCCCGGAGCGCTCGCTACACTCCTCTCACTGCAGCGCTCCGGGCCCGGGGCGCTGCGATACCGCCTCTGGCCGGGATGCGATTCGCGATGCGGGTAGCGCCCGCTCGCGATGCGCACCCCGGCTCCCGTACCTGACTCGCTCTCCGTCAGTTCTGTCCCGGCGCGCGCGGCCCCGCTCCCTAGGGCGCGCGCGCGCCGGGTCTCTGCGATTTAAAGGGCCACTGCGCCGCTGATTGGCGCAGTGGTTCCAATTAGTGTTTACACCTGTGCACTTCCCTATATCACCTCACTTCCCCTTCACTCCCTCGCCGGATCTTGTTGCCTTAGTGCCAGTGAAAGCGTTTCCTTGTGTGTTCCTAGCCTGTGTTCCAGACCTCCTGCCGTTGCCCCTGACTACGATCCTTGCTGCCTGCCCCGACCTTCTGCTACGTCCGACCTTGCTTCTGTCTACTCCCTTGTACCGCGCCTATCTTCAGCAGCCAGAGAGGTTGAGCCGTTGCTAGGGGATACGACCTGGTCACTACCGCCGCAGCAAGACCATCCCGCTTTGCGGCGGGCTCTGGTGAAAACCAGTAGTGACTTAGAACCGATCCTCTAGCACGGTCCACGCCAATCCCTCTCTGGCACAGAGGATCCACTACCTGCCAGCCGGCATCGTGACAGTGACTGTTCACATCAACGTACATACGTATATGGCACATCAAACTTTTGGGGCAGAGCTGTCCAAGTAAAAATTGTTCTACCATAATCTGTGTGTAGTGTTCCAGTATGACTGTTCCAGAGTCTTACAAGTATATTTATGTGCATTGCAGTTTATTACATACAAGAGAGTAAAGGGTTAACATTCTGTATTTACTGTATACAGAAAAATGATGCTTTGGCCACATTATACTCCTAGCCAATAATTGCAGGCGAAAGTACCCAGTCCAACCTTTCAATCCCGGGAGATGGAGTGGACCTAAACCTGTTAGAACCAGTTAGTTAGTCTGGCTCAGTCAGACCCGTGTGAACATCTCCAAGCTCCACTTTCCTAGCCCTTGCTGCTGCGGGGCATAACGACACCTAGGCCACTCGTTTTCAACCTAGGTTATCTACAAAATAATCACTGTTCCTGCTCCTGTTCTGTGATGATATTGTTGTAAAATATTCCTGTCTCCGAGAGGTAGAACCTAATTTTTATTAGAAAGGAGAAAGCTGAACAAGGGCCTCTCTGAATTACACTAATCTCTTTATCGGCTTATGGTCGGAAAATACAATGCAGGTGTAAAACCCAGTCTTTGGAAATTCCTCAGGAGAAAAAAAAAAATGGTGCAGTTTGTATTGCTCACCCAAATGTGTCAGCTATGTGTGAGAAATTTCCATTTCTAGGATTCTTTCCCATACTAGATTCCTTGGTTTTTTATTGGCATCGGCAGTGTTATCTACTATATAATCTACACGTTTTTAGAAATGGATAATACATATAATACTTTCCCAATGACTGTGATAGCCTCTCCCAATTTTTTTAATTTTTTAAAGAATTTCTCGGCTGCAAATTCTTGTTTCCATATAGGTTAAATATTATATTGTAAATATCTAACCTTCCGTGCCGGACACGGTAAGTGAATTCATCCTCTAGAGACACTAAGCAATCCCATAGATTACGAAAGTGCATTAAGAGTTACATAAAGGATCAAAATCAATGAATGGAAAGCCAAAAAAAAAAAATGAAAAAAATCCATGACATCCGGTGACCACCTGTGCTCGGTTCTATCATCCCTGGTCTTAATCTGTGACCATAATCGGGATTAAAACTGCCCTGATATCACATCTGCTGTGCAAACCATAAATAGGATAAATAAGCAGTTTCCAGTAAAAAGTATTTAGCTGGATGGAACTATTATTCGGCTGAAGGTCTTTTATAATGGATTGAAAACTTCATGTTGAAGCAAAGCCAAAAAATTCAGTTTACCTTTGCAATCGTTGTCAGATATGACCCATAAGGGTCTATTCACACTGCAGAATTTTCAATTGCGAAATTCTGCCTCAAATTAAAGCCCATAGACTTCTATGGGATTCCGCACTCCCATTCACACTTCTGAAATTCTGCAAGCGGAATGGTGCCAGAAAGTTAAACAGATTTGCAAATTACTTCCATTAAAAAATCTTTATCCTTCCAGTAATTATCAGCTGCTGTATGCTACAGAGGAAGTTATTTTCTTTTTAACTTTCTTTTCTGTCTGACCACAGTGCTCTCTGCTGACACCTCTGTCCATGTCAGGAACTGTCCAGAACAGGAGCGAGCAAATACCCATAGCAATCCTATCCTGCTCTGGACAGTTCCTGATACGGACAGAGGTGTCAGCAGAGAGAACTGTGGTCAGACAGAATAAACATTAAAAAAGAAAAGAACTTCCTCTGTAGTATACAGCAGCTGATAAGTACTGAAAGGATTAAGATTTTTTTTTTTTTTAATGGAAGTAATTTACAAATCTGAATTCAGGTAGAAGAAACAGACATGGTCGCACATCTACATATTGCATTTTGATCTAATTGCTTCTCAGCATAAATTCAAAAACTAACAGGTTGTTAGTATACATTTTGATCAAAAGGTACAAGCCCACTCGCCACGTTAAGGCCACCTAATTTGAGTGGGTCTCTAACGTCCCTAGCATAAAATGGCGTAACACTGGGTGGCGACCACCACCGCCGTGACACCAGTGCCCACAGGGGGAACAACCCACTGGCAGAGCGGCCCCAATGCCACTCAAACCGGTCCATGGGTCACACCTCCCCACAGACACGGCGCCACCGCAGCAACAGATGCCGCACAGCACCACACCAGTGTGAACAGGATGTTAAAGCTCAGTCAGTCTGACTGGGAGCGCATGGTAAGTGAGCCATTACACCTTGTTCACACTGGTAAGTGAGCTGTTCACACTGGTAAGTGAGCTTTTACACCCTGTTCACGTCCGTTGCTGCCATGGCGCCGTTTCTGTGGGGAGGTGCGACCCATGGATTGGTTTGAGTGGCATTGGGGCCGCTCTGCCAGTGGGTCGTTCCCCCTGTGGGCACTGGTGTTGCGGCGGTGGTGGTCGCCGCCCAGTGCTATGCCATTTTATGTTAGGGACCCACTCAAATTAGGTGGCCTTAACGTGGCGAGTGGGCTTGTACCTTTTGATCAAAATGTATAATAACAACCTGTTAGTTTTTGAATTTATGCTGAGAAGCAAGTAGATCAATACACAATATGTAGATGTGCGACCATGTCTGTTTCTTCTACCTTAATTTACAAATCTGTTTAACTTTCTGGCACCAGCTGATTTGAAATAAAATTGTTTTCCACCGGAGTACCCCTTTAAAAAAAAAAAAAAAAAAAAACAACTAAGAAGGTGCTGGATATTTCTTATATTACTGAGAAGAGGCCTATAGAAAGCTCAGTAAAATGCTCATCCGAGCCTAAAGGTAATATGAAATCTTTCCTCCATCATTCCATTGCTTATATAGATCTATTAGATCGGTGCTCTATTGGTACGGCCAATCCATTGCCGAGTCACGGCAGTCTCCGAGGCCTAGTATAGTATTATGCATCAATGGTAACATGTTGTCTAGATCGCACCCATGTGCTGCGCAGGGCCGGCTCTGCCTATAGGCAAAATAGGCAGCCGCCTAGAGCGCCCTCCTGATGGGTGACGCCCCTCTGCCTGCTGCAAGAAAGTGAGACAATCAGCATCCGAACCTGTCGCTCAGCCAGCAGCATGAGGAGGAGGTTTGTTACAGTGTGTCACCACAGTCGTAAGGTGAGGTGTGTCAAAGAGTGGGCCAATGAGCGGAGCCAAGGGGGCGGCAAAATTTGCTTTTGTCTAGGGTGGCAAAAATCCTTGCACCGGCCCTGGTGCTGCGGCAATGTTTTTGGTATACTGTAGGCTACAAGAATTTTTTTTAAATGTTTTTGTATAATGCACTCAACTTTTTTCCAGCCATTTATCAAAATTTCCACCCCATAGATATTATTCTACATACCATGACAGTATTGCTTGCAGAACATGCTTACAGCATGCCAAAGAAAATAGCTATGTCATAGCAAAGAAAAAAAATAATGCTTCTATATGTTACTTATTAGGTCATACATGTGCTTTACATGTCTTTTTTAAGTGTCTAGTTTCTGAATTTGGCTCACAAATCCCTCTGTTCTGCTGCTCACTCATTCTGACATCCACTGCTCGGGAAGGGGCGTGGCCAAGGCAAACACTGAGCCTGCCCTAACTCACCATGCATTTGCTTCCTCCCTGACTCTGCTGTGCTGTACTGGGTCTTTTCATCCAATCACTGCAGACTGTTCTGTAACCCCCTCCTGTTTTCATGCTGCAGTCTGATAGGACAGGAGTGAGCACAGAGGAGTTCTAGTCCGGCCCTCACTTCCTGGATTTTGTCCCGACCTGTGCTTCATCTTGGACAAAGTTGATGCTGCAGCTGGACAGAATTATTCTCTTTATAGAATGGGGACCCCTAGTGGTCCTTTTTATAGGCCATACTCTTTATAAAAGGGAGAAAACATTTTTTATGAAGGATAATGTTTTGCTAAGATGTACAACATATAAACAGTTTTGGTTTCTGACGGTGCCCATTCGAGGCGGCTTGGAGTGGGCTGTTTTCTGCAGATGTACTCAATACCATTTTCCCTTTTTTCGGCTACTTTTTTAAGTCCATTAGGAGCACCTGCAGCGGGAACATTTATAAGGGACTCATCGAAAACCGCCAGATACTCATTCTCCGGGAGATAGCCTCCATTCTTTCCTCCAACAAATAATTCGACTACAATGTAAAAGAAAGCAAAAACATTTTAAGAGGTCTAGACGGGGGGAATGTTCTCTTCTCCTGGTTCCATCTCCACACTATAGGTAATGGTATTTACAGCAATTTCTAAAGATTCGGCAACTGGAGGTTTAGAATAGAAGGATTTAGGCCACCAGCGTAAGTCCCATTTTATAACAGAATGGCATCGCAGGCTGGATTTCCACGATTGCTTTTTTGTGTTCTGCGCTGGGTAAAAATAGACTCGAAAAAGATACATAAAATCGGCAGACAGGTGCAGGTGTTATCGCTGGAATCTGCCCTAGTTACTGTATAGCCTGTTATTTGCTGCACTGAGCACTGTCTGCGGTGTAATGATTTCTTCTGTGGTGAAAATATGTTGCCGGCAATATGGATTGACAGCGGAATGGGTTCCTTTAAATCTCAATTTAAGGAGTCCCGGAGAAAATATAGCAAATAGTAACTTGATAGAGCCAAGATCCCCAAGCCATATTTAAAGGGGTACTCACGTGGAAAACTTTTTTGTTTAAATCAACTGGTGCCAGAAAGTTAAACAGATTTGTAAATCACTTCTATAAAAAAAATCTTAATCCTTCCAGTACATTTTAGGGGCTGTATACCAAAGAGAAATCCAAAAAAGAAATGCATTTCCTCTGATGTCATGACCACAGTGCTCTCCGCTGACACCTCTGTCCATTTTAGGAACTGTCCAGAGCAGCATATGTTTGCTATGGGGATTTTCTCCTGCTCTGGACAGTTCCTAAAATGGACAGCAGAGGTCAGCAGAGAGCACTGTGGTCATGACATCAGAGGAAATGCATTTCTTTTTTGGATTTCTCTTTAATATACAGCCCCTAAAAAGTACTGGAAGGATTAAGATTTTTTTAATAGAAGTGATTTACAAATCTGTTTAACTTTCTGGCACCAGTTGATTTAAATTAAAAAGTTTTCCACGGGAGTACCCCTTTAAAGGGGTATTCCGTGTTTATACATCTTATCCCCTATCCTTCGGATAGGATGATAAGATGTATATTCGCAGGGGTCCCGCCGCTGGGGGACCCCCGCTATCTCGGTGCAGCCCCTGGCATTCCGTGCTGGGCACTGATTCCGAGACGGGGACGTGACATCACTGTCATGCCCCCTAGTGATGTCCGACCAACATTCAAATTTAAAGGGGTATTCCGGGTTTCTGTGATGTCATGCCACGCCCATTCCATTCATGTCTATGGGAGGGGGCGTGACGGCCGTCACGCCCCCTCCCATAGACATGAATGGAGGGGGGAGTGGCATGATGTCACAGAAACCCGGAATACCCCTTTAACTTGAATGTTGGTCAGGTCCAGTGTTAATTCGAGTCCATGATGCCACTCCCCCCTCCCATAGACATGAATGGAGGGGGGAGTGGCATGATGTCACGGAAACCCGGAATACCCCTTTAACTTGAATGTTGGTCAGGTCCAGTGTTAATTCGAGTCCAGTGTTAACATATTGAACATGGAAACTCACAAAATCCTGTGCATGCATGCGACAACTCGCAGATTTCTGTGTGTCTGCTCGTATGAACAGGCAGGCACAGATGGAGGCACACTGTAGGGTCATTTATCGGCGGATCCGTAGCGTAAAATACGTTGTGACTCTACCCTAAAAAAAAGTTAGTGTTGAAAATATTGTATATTGTTAAAAACATATTTTAAAAAAAAGTTAAAGGGGTTATCCAGAAAAACAACTTTTTTATATATATCAACTGGCTCCAGAAAGTTAAACAGATTTGTAAATTACTTCTATTAAAAAAAATCTTAATCCTTTCAGTACTTATGAGCTTCTGAAGTTAAGGTTGTTCTTTTCAGTCTAAATCCTCTCTGATGACACCTGTCTTGGGAAACGCCCAGTTTAGAAGAGGTTTTCTATGGGGATTTGCTTCTAAACTGGGCGTTTCCCGAGACACGTGTCATCAAAGAGGATTTAGACTGAAAAGAACAACCTTAACTTCAGAAGCTCATAAGTACTGAAAGGATTAAGATTTTTTAATAGAAGTAATTTACAAATCTGTTTAACTTTCTGGAGCCAGTTGATATATATATATATATATATATATATATATATATATATATATATATATACAAACTTTTTTCCTGGATAACCCCTTTAATTGTTAGAAAAAAAACATTTGGACTGAAGTCGGTTGCTGGTTGCTGCAGGTGGGTGTCGGCTGTAAGATACAACCGGCACCTGCAGCATGTAAAGCAGACTCAGCTCTCGACCTCACTCTATATTCAATGATCGCCTAGCGCCGTATAAAAGGCGTTTCGGCAGTCATATATCGGTTATAGGGAAACAAAAGAACACTAGGGGGCGCTGTAAGAAGTATGTCAACGCAATATCTAATTTTGCCAAATTCCATACAAGAGTCATTGTCTCAGCAGGGGTAATGAAGTACGATGGGGGTGCGCAATACGTTGCAGGTGCTCTTAATGATTCCTATATTTACAGCGTATTTACGAGTGAATTAGATGATGGGGTATAAATATTTATCACGACTCTCGCATAAAACGATGATTATAATGGCTTTTACAGCAGAATAAAATGAAGAGAATGCGTGAGCATGGCCTGATGGGAAATCTTATAAAAAGTCTATATCCTTATAGCGGTTGTCAGCTCTGGTTTTATTAAGCAATGTTCTGTACGGGGGGATTTTTGCTGATTTCGAATGTTCTTGGGTTATTATTGGTTTAAAGATAAAGCTCCAGTTTTATGTTATAGCGACAGACGAACGAAACTTATCATAGGGATTAAAAAAAAAAGACATTAGTAAAAGTCCAGGCGACGCGGCACGACAGGGGATTTCTGGTTCAGAACATGTTTTATTTTTATTTTATGTTTTTTATTTTATTTTTTATTATTATTATTGTTATTATTATTATTTATTTTTATTATTAATTATTATTATTACTATTAGTTATTATAATAAAAAAAATCATTTATTATTACTATTAATAATAATATTTATAATATTCATAATAATTGTAATAATAAATACATTAATAAAAATATTATTATTATTATTATAAATAATAGTAATAATAATAATAATTTTATTATGGAATTATGTAGTTAATAGATAGTGGTCTCCCCATTTATGACTCTCATATCCAGGACAGACACTGAGGAAAGAGTGTCTTGTTGCTCTGAAGCAGTATATCCCAACCAGTGTGCTTCCAGCTGTTCCAAAACTACAACTCCCAGCATGCCGGGACAGCCGTTGGCTGTCCGGGCATGCTGAGAATTGTAGTTTTGCCACAGCTGGAGCCACACTGGTTGGGGAAACAGAGGACAAAATGCTCCACATAGGCTGCACGTTGATTAGATTTAAATTTTGTGTAATACTTTCTTTCACCTGTGGGGGTGCTGTAGGTAAACTAAAGACTTTCTGCTAGGTTTTCGTAAAGTTAGTAGCTGATTGCTGGAGGTCTTAGCAACAGGATACATAGTAGCATGATCAACTTTTATTTATTTCTATCAACTACCCCTTTAACTCATTTTAAGCATGCAAATGTACAGACAAGGCAGCTAGCACTTAAAGGGATATTCCAGGTTGCTGAAATATAGAAAAAGGACCATACTTACCTTTCCTGCTCCCTCACCCCTCCACCCACCACTGCTGTCCTCGTGGTGTTGGTCCACAATGTGCAACACTTCCTTGTGTCAGTGTTGGCCCAAGGACCTGCCTGCTACTGATTGGCTGAGCACGCAGGCCCTTGTGGTGACACAGACAAAAGGAAGTGTTGCACAGCAACGACCAACACCCTGAGGACGGCAACAATGGGGTGGAGGAGGAAGGAAGTCAGTATAGTATTTTTTTTTTCTTTTTATCATCAGCCTTAGCACGTTTACAATGTTTTTTAAATTTTTTTACATTTCTCTTTTTTTTTTTAGGAATACCCCTTTTAACATTTAGTATGAGAACACAATGGCAAGGATATAGATATATGAGAACACAATGGCAAGGGCATGTGAAGGGTTATACTGCCCGGAGGAGAGGTTATAGTAGAAGCCAAGCTATCATATTGACTCTCGGGCTCTCACAATCCCCCCAAGGGTCACAGGCTAGAATAAGTACCCTTAAAGGGGTCATCCAGTATTAGAAAAATGCTACTTCTTTTTTTTTTGCAAAAACAGCACCACTCCTGTCTACAGGTTGTGTGTAGTACTGCAGCTCAGTGAAGCTGAACTGTAATACCAGACACATCCTGTGGACAGAAGTGGTGCTGTTTTTTACAACAAAGCAGCTTTGTTTTTCTAATACTATACAACCTCTTTAATGACTGTCGAAAAAAAGGCGTATTGGCGGTTATTAAGAGAATAAAAAATATTTAATAATAGTAAACACAAAAAAACAGCACTACGCCTGTCCGCAGGTTATGCGTAGTATACATAGAATATGTACATAAATAGAGAAAAATCAGGCAATAAAAATAGTTTACCGTACTATTCGTTTTTATTGCCTGATTTTTATTCTATTTATGTACATATTCTATGTATACTATGCAGTTATGACTTGTATTTTGACCTGTATTGTGTCTATAAGCTTTTTTGATGATTATGTTTAAATGATATAAACTGCCGATTTTCGCGGGTTTTTCCCGTCTATAAATTGCAGTCCGGCCCATTAGTCCTTTAAGGATTGGACCTGAGGAAGAGGGGAGTGTGTCCCTTCGTAATGCGTAGTCCCGTTTTATGTTGAAAATAAAGTACGCCTTTACTTACCATCGGCTTGTGACATCCATTTCTGCCACACAGGTGAGCGCCGCAACAGGATCGTTTCTTCACCTTACTGAAGGGCAGCATGGTGGCTCAGTGGTTAGCACTGCTGCCTTGCAGTGCTGGGGACTTGGGTTCAAGGACAACAATAAATAAAGCCGTCATGCCCCTCCCATAGACTTGCATCGAGGGAGCGTGGCCGTGACATCACGAGGGGCCTGGTCAACCCCCACAGTGTGAAAGCAGCTGTCACGCCCCCTCCCATAGAGTTGCCGTCATGCCCCCTCCCATAGACCTACATTGATGGGGTGTGGTCTTGACATCACGAGGGGCGTGGCTGACCCCCGCAGTGCGAAAACAGCATTTGGAACATTTACTTCCGTACGCTGGCCAGTGGAGTAACCCTTTAAGGTAAGCGGTGAAGCCCTTTATTGTTTACACTGGTCCGTAAGCCATTCTATTCATAGTGGTTGTATATGGTATTGCAGCTAAATGCCAATTACTTTGGCCTCCTCCACAAAACCGATTAGTCGAGGAGTTGGATCCGAACGACTCAATATAGATAACATGTCCTAAGGATAAGCCGGCAATTTAAAATACCTGAATGGTTTGAAGACAAATCCTAAACAGAATTTCACTATATTTCCTTTAACCTTCCAATGATCCAGAATTATAATAGACATTGATTCCTAATTAAAGAAGTAAAGTAATTGATTCAATTCCCTCTAGATTGCTAAGCTGTATGATGGATCATAGCAGGACATGAGTCCCCCCCCCCCCCCCCCCCCGATATCTTCCTCCCTCACCGGTGACCTTCTTCTCCTCATTGTGCGCACTGATCTTTGGGCAGCTTACAGCAGCTTCTGTTCTATGTATGATTCTAATTTGTGCCCGCTGTAATGCCAGCCTTGTAAGAACTCAGAATTCCGTGCCACTCATCACAGGTTTTGACAAAATCGCATTATATGTAATAACTCTTCATCTTCCCTATAACACGATGAGTCCCTCTGGTTCTAGACAGATGTCAAATGCATCTCAGCTCCCAGATCCTAAATGTTGTTCCACTCCAGATTTTTATCTTAAATCAGCAGAATACTCGGCGTTGTGAGATCTTCCTACCTAAAGCTTGTGGGAGAGGAAAAGCAACAATAAACCTCTCATCCTATCCCGTCCTGATATCCTGTCCTCATATCCTGTCCTTATATCTCAACCTCATATTTTGTCCTCATATCCCGACCTCATATCTCATTCTCATATTCCGTCCTCATATACCGTTCTCATATCTTATCCTCATATCTCATTCTCATATTCTGTCCTTACATCCTGTCCTTATATCCCAACCTCATATTTTGTCCTCATATCCCAACCTCATATCTCATTCTCATATCCCGCCCTCATATCCCTTCCTGATATTTCCTTCTTATATTCCGTCCTCATATCCCATCATCATATCCCGTCCTCGTTATCTGTCCTCATATCTTATCCCTATATCTCATTCTCATATTACGACCTCATATCCCTTCCTCATATCTCATTCTCATATCCTGTCCTCATATACCGTTCTCCTATCTTATCCTCATATCTCATTCTCATATCCTGTCCTCATATCCTGTCCTTATATCCCAACCTCATATTTTGTCCTCATATCCCAACCTCATATCTCATTCTCCTATCCCATCCTCATATCCTGTCCTCATAACTTATCCTCATATGCCGTCCTCATATCCCTTCCTCATATCTCATTCTCATATCCCGCCCTGATATCCCTTCCTGATATTTCATTCTTATATTCCATCCTCATATTCCATCATCATATCCCGTCCTCGTTATCTGTCCTCATATCTTATCCTTATATCTAATTCTCATATTCCGTCCTCATATCTCATTTTCATATCCCTTCCTCATATTTAATTCTTATATTCTGTCCTCATATCCTGACCTCATATCCCTTCCTCAAATCTCATTCTCATATCCCGTCCTCATATCTCATTCTCATATCCCTTCCTCATATCCCGCCCTCATATCCCTTCCTCATATTTAATTCTTATATTCCGTCCTCATATCCTGTCCTCATATCCCTTCCTCATATCTCATTCTCATATCCCGTCCTCATATCCCTTCCTCATATTTAATTCTTATATTCCGTCCTCATATCCTGACCTCATATCCCTTCCTCATATCTCATTCTCATATGCCGTCCTCATATCCCTTCCTCACATTTCATTCTTATATTCCGTTCTCATATCCTGTCCTCTTATCTTATCCTCATATCCCAACCTCATATCCTGTCCTTATATCCTGTCCTTATATCTAGTCCTCATATTTTGTCCTCCTATCCAATTCTCATATCCCAACTTCACAACCTCATATCTCCAGCCATTGGGAAGTTATGCTGGAACATACACACATGCATCCATAGCATCCATAGGTTAAGTTTGCTTTATTTCAATACCAGGAACTGCCACAAGTGAATGAATGTCACTGTATGAAATACTGCAGTGAAGGGGATCCAGCTGATTGGTGGTGATCGCTGGAAACGAAAGTATTGCGTTAGAACTGCGCAACCTCAGGGTGAACCTGTTCTTCATTTTCTTAAAATATACCTGTCATATCACAAATAATGTTTTGATATGTTACTCACTAGATTGTGCAGATGCTTTACATGTCTTTTTTGTGTCTAGCTTCTGTATTTGGCTCACAAATCCCTCTGTTCTGCTGCTCACTCATACTGACATCCACTGCTGAGGAAGGGGCGTGTCCGAGGTAAGCACTGAGCTCACCCCCACTCACCATGCATTCACTTTCTCCCTGAGTTTGTTGTGCTGTGCTGGTTCTCTTCATCCAATCACTGCCGGCTGTTCTGTTACCCCCTTCTCTCCTTTTTCATCCGGCAGTCTGATAGGACAGGAGTGAGCATAGAGGAGCGCTAATCCCACCTTCACTTATTGGACTTTATCCAAGCCTATGCTTCACCTGATGCTGCAGCCGGACAGGATTATGTTCTGGATGGTATGGTGACCCCTAGTGGTCTTTTTTTTATAAGCCATGATCTCTATAAAAAGGAGATACATTTTTTTATTAAGTATATTAGAAAGGTTAATGTTTTGCCAAGATGTACAACATGTTTGATCCTGACAGTGCCCATTTAAATTCTGAGAAATATTTTCCTTCAAAGAACAGCGGCCATATACCCCGCCTTCTCTTTGTAAACACATCTTCTCCATTTCCAGGGGTTCCGGCGGCTTATTATTACTGTGTCCAAGCTTCCTGTTTGTAGTCCTATAATTGTAGTAATGCTTGCCTTTGGGGACCCTGTTAGACAGATAATGCCTTTACCAGTAAATCTACTTGGAAGATTTATGGGGACTATTCATCTAGGAGCTCGCTGTGCAGCACATCGATGATATATTAGCGTAATGTGTCACAGACAAGACTACTTTGATGACTTTGGCTAGAACACAGTTATATTAGGGAAGAATTTGCTCAAACTATTACGCTGGAAAAATGCATGTCCAAAATAATCATTCATAGAATAAACACTGTGAAATCTGGCACGCTGCGCCGTACTTCTGTTGCCAACCTTGCAGTGAGCATGCTAAGAAAATAATTAGGATAGTTGTTTCGGTAAATATTGAAAACACGATTCACGCATACATGTCTCTATCTGGGGCCAAAGCTGCGGTGGGAGGGTCTTAAATAAAATCGAGACGTACACCCCGGCCCCCCAAGTCAGACATACCTTCACCATTCCAGATCCAGATGCACCATCAGAAGGAAAAATGCTTCCCTTCCCTAGCCTGAGATGGGGGAGGAGTAACTTGGTGGGGGGCACCAACAACATACATTTCTTTGGCCAGTTTATGAAACAGTACTAGACTAGCACATTGAATCTTTTCAAATCATTTTGTCACATCACAAAATAATTCAAGCCCTATCTCATTCAGCCTGGTAAGCCCTCGACTGAAGATCCACATATGAAATTTCAATTTGACAAAACAAAACGTATACTTACCCTCCTCCCTCCCCCGTTGCTCCCGCTGTCTCATTGTCTTTCCCCACTGCAAAGCACTTCCTTTTGTCTGTGCTGGCACAAGGATCTTCCCGCTCAGCCAATCAATGGTCGCAGTAGTGTCCTGCCTCCGCCACTGATTGGCTGTGTGAAAAGGTCCTAGTGCTGACACAGACACAAGGAAGTGATTTGCAGTGGGGACTGAAGCTTAGACAGCAGCGGCAGAGGGAGAATAAGAAGGGTAAGTATCAGTCTTCTTTTTCTTTTTAACTGCACCCGGAGCACAGTTAGTTAGAAAACAATTATCTGGAATAGATAACTTAACCCCCGCTAACTTTAAATTTTTTTGTGGTTTTAGACTATTTCATTTCTTGAACAGCTCTAGTTTATGCCCCTTTAAAAGGGTACTCCACTGGCCAGCGTTCAGAAGTAAATGTTCTGAAAGCTGTTTTCGCGTTGTGGGGGTTGTACACGCCCCTTGTGACATCACGACCACACCCCCTCAATACAAGTCTATGGGAGGGGGCGTGACTGCCGTCACGCCCCCTCCCATAGACTTGCATTGAGGGGGAATGGTCATGATGTCACCAGGGGCGTGGCCGACCCCCACAGCGCGAAAATAGCGTCGTTCAGAACATTTACCTCCGAACGCTGGCCAGTGGAGTACCTCTTTAAGGCTCCATAGCATTGGCATCACCCTACTATTATAAATGGACATGGTGTATAGCTAACTGGGTATACAATATATCTGTGTGGTTGTATTTGATATATACTGTACATGTATTTAGACTTTTGGGGGATCTTTCTGCGGAATATGTTAACGCTATATAAATAAAGGTTATCATAATATAACATATGGCATCAAAATGCACAACCCGTCTAAACAAAAGAAGACTCTGCCAATTATAGCCCTTGTAAAGTCCTCTGCAGAGCATCGCTCCGGCTGCCTATGACCTAGATACCAATAGATTATTCCTAATGCTCTTAAGCTATTGGTTTCATTAACACCTCAATCAATCTTCTTCAGTGAGGAATGTGCAGAGGTTAGTGACTGCAGCCGCCTAAATTAAATTATACATTCATTAGCGCTATGGCTGCCGGGCTCGGGGTGAGAGCTACAGCTGACGCTGCTCACATATGGGGATGTTGACTACTGTTCCAAATCTGGAATGCAAGCTGAGAGGTTTGTAGGTGCTCAACCATCCCATGTATTGCATCAAATACAATGTGGAGCATGTGAAATGAAAATCATTAATATATATATATATATATATATATATATATATATATATATATGTAATAGAAATGTTTCAAAAACCAGCATATAGACATATCAAAGTACACCAAATATACTTTGTTTTGCAAGAAAAACTTGTTCTGAAAAAATAGTACTTACCTGCCAGACAGTAATGGACATGCCTAGGAAGGATCCGTGCTTGTCTTGGGGCTAAATGCCTGTGTTCTGAGTCCACTACAATCCTGCTGTTTTCTTTTTGTGAAATAGCTATTTCCTGTTGGAGTTCCCTACCTTCAAATACAAGTCCCAGGATCCCTTGTTTATAAGTGTGAGATTGAGATCACTTTTCTTCATCCCACACATCAGCCATTGAGGCACACCTGGCACAATTCCCTGAAGCCCTGTGGAGAATGATCTCCCTCCCACCTTGTGGACGCCCCACCCATTGAAGCAGACATGATGTGATGTCTCGGGCCGCACTGCAACTTGGGAAAAACTTGAGACAACACTTATTTTGTATCTTACTAAAAATGAACGCCTTTAACCCATTCAGGCACAGCGTCAACAGGTTTTTGCAGTGTTCAGTCAGACTGGCATATTGTACCAAAGGTGAGATAAGTTCTTCCATCAGTTGTTTTCTTATGGACCTTTTTTAGTTTATGACAATAAAACTGCCCATAATTCCTCTGTTGGATTCACATCTGGACTGTTGCTTAGCCAGGGTAACATTTCAATGCCATGATCCTCAAGAAAAGGTGTCCCTTCTCGATCCTTGTGGCATGAAGATACTGTAACACCGTGAAAGTGTGTTAAAATTGACATTTTGCTTAAAGTGGTCACGCCCCCTCAATGCAAGTTGCTTAAAGGGGTTATCCAGGAAAAAAAATTTTTATGTATATCAACTCACTCCAGAAAGTTAAAATATTGTCCTTTTCTGTCTAAGTGCTCTCTGATGACACGGGTCTCGGGAATTGCTCAGTTTAAAAGTAAATCCCCATAGCAAACCTATTCTAAACTGGGCGTTTCCCGAGACAGGTGTCATCAGAGAGCACTTAGACAGAAAAGAACAACCTTAACTTCAGAAGCTCATAAGTACTGAAAGGATTAAGACTTTTTAATAGAAGTAATTTACAAATCTGGTTAACTTTCTGGAGCCAGTTGATATATAAAAAAAAGTTTTTTTTTTCCTGGATAACCCCTTTAAAGTTGCTTAAAGCGACCACATCCCCTTAATGCAAGTCAATGGGAGGGGGCGTGATGGCCGCCAGGCCCCCTCCTATGGACTTGCTTTGATGAGGCATGGCCGTGATGTCACAAGCGGGGCGGGGCATGACTGTGACGTCACAAGCCTCCGCCCCAGTTATCCGAATTTCACTCCGTGCTTTGGATTTCTGGGGTGCCGCAGCCCGGGTGCGGCAGGACCCCTGTGATCAGACATCTTATCCCCTATCCTTTGGATAGGGAATAAGATGTCTAAGGGCAGAGTACCCCTTTAAAGATGTTTACAGATCAAAAATCGGCAATAAGGTATGCCAAAGCGCCACATCTGTGTGGCAAATTCAGAAAAAAACAATGACCAATGTCACCCAGACATTTTGGGAAATGTGGTCACAATAGGAAAACAACAAGAAAAGAGGAATCGGTTTTGATTGGGGGAATGCCGAAAGAATCACAGAGAACCCAGCAGAGGGATTCGAGGCTTGTTGGGACAACATGGAGTCTTTAAAGATGTAAGATCCGTTCGACAAAGACTTCTGGATTCTAGACTTTGAGGAAACAGCAATTGGCTAAACAAATGAAGGAAAAAAAGACGAATCTTATAAACAATTTGAAAACTGGTCAATAGACTGGAACAAGTAAAAAATAAAGAATTTTTTTTTGGAATAAGGGCTTTCATTTGCTTGGCAAAAAATAATAAAATAATATATATCTTTGCTTATTTTCGGTCACTTATGAAGATCATGCGCGATGTTCAGGTTTCAGTGATTAAAACTTCATACAATGTTCTGAGCATTAAGTACAATGGCCCTCATTTACTATTGCAAACCCGATATGTTTTGTCAGGTTGTGCGCCAGATTCTGGCACACTGCGCCAGAAATTCTGTCAGAATTTGAGCCAGAATGGAAAAAAAACCTGACTAAATCACCATTTTGCAAAGGAAACCCAAAAAGGGGGCGTGGCTGCTGGGGAAAGGGGGCATGGTCTACAAAAAGGGGCGTGTTCCTGACATTTTCACAAAAACCCAAGATATTTACTAAGGTTTCCACAGAAAATGTGGTGGATTTCAGCTGAGGAAAACCCGACATCAGAGTATGTGTAAAAAAAAGCAAAATGTAGGGAAACCTTAGTAAATACCATGGAAAATAAATTGTTGGGAATTAAAACCCACAAAGAAACCTACACAACACTCTTAGTAAATAAGGGCCAATATGTCAGATGACAGCTCGGAGAACAAATAAGGGAAAACTGCATCCTCCAGCGAGTCAAGCTCCCCCCCCCCCCCCCCCCCCCTCCTCCACTCAGGTCATGGTATAGAGCAGTGGTCTTCAACCTGCAGAACTCCAGATGCTGGGAGTAGTAGTTTTGAACGATGGTGCTCCATGTCATGTTTTCCTGAGGATCATGGCATTGAAATGTTAGCTGGACATTAATCCAATGAAGATAATATGGGCAAATCTAAAGTGAGAAAGTATTGTTGTGTGATTGGTTCACATTTCTTTTACAAGAAAAATGTGTCCTGATAAAAATGACTTTAGATGCATGCAGTGCACAAAGATGGATTGGTTTATTAATATAATAATGTGACTTGTTTCACGTCCAGACAGGGCGTTTCATGAGGCATCATCTTGCCTTTTGAAGCTCCCCGTCTGGGTGTGAAGCACATTTCATTATTCTTATCTATGTATATAAGTAATGTATATATTTAGTGCCATTGTAAATATGAGTGCTGTGATTGATTTAGAATCCTGATCCATGTTTCCACTGTCCATTGTAATGCCTTGTTGCGCCACCTATTTCCCCTCTCCCTCTCCTCCTCCATTGTAGTAAAGCAGTTGATCAGAGTCAGTCTATGCTTGTGTATGTTTAGTAGGATAACATTAGAGTTGAGCGAGCTTTCCGAAAGTTTGGCTCGCCGGGCTCACCAAACCGGAAAGTGTTCGGTTCGTGGCAAACCGGCAGTTAAAGGGTTAAAGGGGTACTCCATTGGAAACATCTTATCCTCTATCCAAAAGATAGGTGATAAGATGTTTGAGAGGCGGGATCCCCACGATCTCCGGGCCGGCACCACTATCATTCGGTTCAAGGAGCGAACTCCGCTCCATGCCCGATGAATGGCAATGCAAGCCGCCACGCCTCCTCCATTCACTTCTATGGGAGGAGGCGTGGTGGCTATGTACTAGCCGTCATGCCCCCTCCCATAGACATGAATGGAGGGGCGTGGCATGACATCACGAATGCGGAAGCTGCAAGCTTCCCTGTTCCGAGTGTCACCGCTGCTGCCAGCCTGGAGATTGCGGGGGTCCCCAGCAGCAGGACCCCCACGATCTATCATCTTATAACCTATCCTTATGGGATAAGATGTTTGCAACAAAGTACCTCTTTAAGTACTCTTTTGTCACAGAAAACCAGCAAATCCGCTGGTTTACTGTACCATCTTGAGATAACATCTTGGTTTCCTAAACATCTTCCTTGCTGGCCCAACAAGCAAGGAATTAATTATCTCTACTGAGCAGTGCTAGTTAACTCCTTGGGGGGATGTATACGTTATACTGCCATCTATATGGCTGTAAAATGTATATAGTGAAGAGAGCGACACTTACCATCTCATCTTTGGTCCAGGCTTCTTCTTGTGTAGCCCTTCTTCTTGTGTAGCCCTGCCTCAAGTGATGAGGTCACTAGGGAGCAGGACTACAAAAAAGAAGCCCGGCGAGTGACAAGAAGGTAAGTATCACTAAGTATCACTATCTTCACTGTATACATTATACAGCCATACAGAGTTAACGATCCTTAATTACCTTCTTCCTTGCTGTGCTGAGCTGTACCTGCGGCTGTCAGCTGCGGGCAGGGTTCAAGAACGCCACTGCCAGGTTCACATAGATAGAGGGTATCTTTAAAATACAGTATAACGGCACTTGGACTGCATACACCCTACTAGGGTATTTCAACAAGGTTCAAAATATTTTCATGCAGATCTTACAAATAAGCAGAAGGTTTTTTGCTAATTCACCATGAATCTTACCCCTATGCACAGAATGATGGTAAAATCTATCACAAATTCACAACAGAAAGATCATGTTGTGGCAGTCAACCTGCAGGTAAAATTTGCAGCCGTTCTGACCAATGTGGATTTACATTATATTTTTGCCTTCACATTGCTGCCCTAGGCACAGGCCTATGGGTGTCTAATGACAAATCCAGCCCTGCTACCATATAGTCCAGCACCAGAGGATGCATTATTTTGGTTCTCCCACTTTAAAAGGCTATTCTGGCCAAAGACATCTTATCCCCTATCCAGTCACACAACCTAAATTCATGTCTATAGGAGGGGGCATCACGCGGGGGCGTGACCTCACGTCTCCAGTCCCAGAAACATAGAGGTTTCCGAGACTGGAAGAGCAGCCCGGCATAGAATACATTCCCCCCCTGCGATCAGACATCTTATGCCCTTGGATAGGGGATAAGATGTCTTTGGCCGGAATATGCCTTTAACCTGAACCTACTTTACTGTTATATCAGAAATGATTTGTACAGAGAGATGAGTGGAACTTATAATAAGAAACACGTCGGGCGGGATTTTTGCACTTACATAATAGTATGCTCGCACATTTGCATTTGAAGATTACTTAGAAACTACAGATGCTTCTGAGAAGCCACCTGGTTTGTTTTCATCTGGATGAATCATCTGTATGTGTCACTGGATGAGAGCATTCGCCTAAGTGTAATTACGTCTTTTGTATGGTCGACATAGCATTTAAGGTGGATGGATATCATAGCTCTGCAGAGATCATAAAGAAGCATAACGCATCACAGATCTAATTGGAATCTCTTGGGCCCCAATGCAAAATCTTCAACAGGGCCCCAACTACTTTTTTATTTGACTATTCTATAGGGGCTGTAAACTTAGTGTAGTTCATAATTAGTGTCTGTACCTGTGTTTGATAAACTCTTCTGTGAATTGTATCCCTACATTAATTTTGACAGCATATAAAATAAGCATCTTCTCAGGTTTTTTCTTAGGTTGCAGTAAGGCCCAATACATTACATCACTAGGCAGATGTTGAGATGAACCCTATCTGTGCCTCAATGGGTGGAGCGAGCACTGGGTGGGAGATCATTCAGCAAGACTTTTTAACAGCTAGAGGCACCCTGGTTAGAAAGCACTGGTCTATTGCATTGAAGGGATCACAGGTGTGTTTCAATGGGTGGGGTGGCTGATATGTGGGAGGAAGAAAAATGACCTCATACTTACAAACAAGAAATTATGGGATCTCACAATACAGCCATTTAGTCCCAAGACAAGCACAGATCCTTCCTAAGCATGTCCATTACTGTCTGGCAGGTATGTACTACAAACACTTTATGGTGGATAACCCCTTTAATGGTACTAATGCCCATTAGAGACTCTCTTAGATGCCTACTTTGACTGGCACCCACTATAAGTATGCCCCTAACCCCATCACACGTCTATATCTAGAAATCAAAAGATAGCAATGGATGAAAAGGAATGCAATTTTAATGGACCAAACAGAACTTTGTCTTTCACCCGTTGCAAAACTACAACTCCCTTTCTCCTGTAGTCCCCCTGCTGCCATGCCTGTATAGCTGCTTTTCTTCCTGCCTATCTTTCCGTCTCCTCATCTATCTGTTTTTCTCCTGTTTTTGCTCCTCTGTATACCTTTGCTCCATGGACTGGACATCCTCCTGACCCCTAGACCTCGCAGTGAGTGTTATTCTACACCTACACATGATGATGGCAGTTGACATTAAACTAGCCTCCACACAGAACGCTTTAACACAAATTGAACAATAGGTATTACACACAGTGGCTGCACAGTGTTAATCCTGAAGCCAAGACGGTTTCACCGCTCCCTCCTGGTGAAAGTACTATCCTCCTCTGTATATCCTAACACAAGATATATTTTTGCCAATTGTGAAATCTCTGGACAGCAACTTACTGTGGCCTTCCTATACACCTCTAACCATGGTCAGATCCCCTTCCTCCAACAAACATTAAGGAGATGCCTGATGAAACCGCGCAAGCGCGGTGAAATGCGTCGCATTGGATTAAATCTGTTCGTTACACACCTGGCTCCATTGTCTCCTCCTTGGTCAGTGCCGGAATTCCTATCCTTCTTGAAGTTTGCCATACATCTCCTTACTGTTTTTAGGAAGGCTGCAGACCGGGATCATCTTATCAAACGCATATCCTGGTTGTGTGGGAGTGCACACAACTTGGCAGGGTGAGCCTTTACCTTTTCCCTCCCCTCCCACACACCTGTGATCTCATTGATTCTCCACAAGGGAGCAACAGTTTTTCTTTGTTTTACAGATCCAACAAACATTGGAAGCACTAGACTCCTCTGCAGTGGGTCCTGTGTTCTTATGTGGAGACTTTAACCTCCCATTGTTCCCCAATCTTGACTCCTCAGATCATGCCTCTCACACCGTAAACTCTGAGCACTACGAACTAGACTCTATGCCCTCCAACTCAGTGACCTATGGAGAGACCTCGACCCACAAGAAAGGGACTATACTTATTATTCCAACCCCCATCAATCATCCAGTCGCATAGATTACATATTCTGTCCTCATCACCTCCTCCCCTCGATCTCCTTGGCCAAAATTGGTGTAATGACCCTCTCGGAACATGCTCCGGTGCTCTGCACCTTCTCGCTCCCCTCTTTTTCCAAGCCTCATTCCACTTGGAAACTAAATTAATCTTTCCTCCTGGACGCGCTCTGTCTCCAAGACCTGAGAGAAACCATACAACATTTCATGCAGGATCATGCATCCGACCCCTCTTCCCCGATGGTCAAATGGGAAACGCTTAAATGCATGATCAGAGGAAGTTTCATGAAACATGGGGCTCGGCTGAAGAGAGTGGCCTCTACTAAGATGCACAATCTTCTCCATGATCTTAAACAGCTAGAAATGCAACATAAACAAACACAACAGGAGGCAACCTATCATGAGCTCCTTCGCACACGTCATGATCTGTTGGAGCTACTAAATAAGAGTCATCGCCACATATAAACAAGTGACGGGACGCTTGTTTTATGAGTGGAGCAACAAATCATGGTGCCTATTGGCGAACACGCTCAGAGACAAAAATCCAAACTCTTCATCCCCAAAATCAGATCCTCCCCTGACCACGCTGCGCACCTTACCCCAGATATTCTACACGGATTTGTATAACTTACCGACACCTCAGTCTCGATCCCCGATTAGCCCAACGGTACCTTCTTTGGATCAGTACATCACTGGCACAGCACTTCCCACTCTCTCTGCAAAGACTATCCAACAATTGGAGACTACGTTCACAGTGGAGGAACTGGGACTAGCTATCTCCCCAATGCCAGCAGGCAAGAACCCGGGACCTGATGGTTACTCGGCCAAGTTCTACAAATCCTTGAGTCAAGACATATCTCCCACTCTTTTGGCTGCCTTTCCAAAAGTCTCAATTGAATCCCCCCCCCCCTCCCTGCATTCTTGAGAGACATTATCACTGTCATTCCAAAAGGGAATAGCCTCCTGTTGTGCTTGCGCTACCGTCCCATCTCCCTTTTTAATAATGATGCCAAGTTATTTGCTAAACTAATTGCGAACAGGCTGGAGGCTCATATGGGATCACTGATCCACCCAGACCAGGTCCGTTTCATTCGTGACAGAGAAGCTAGAGACAACACCCTACGAGCCTTTTCTACGGTGCATTATGCATGACAACAAAAAAAACACCAATCTTCCTGTTGTCCCTAAACGCAGAGAAAGCCTTTGACCGGGTGGATTGGGGATTCCTAGCAGCCACCCTTTCGCAGGTTGGCCTGGGCTCTATGATGAGATCGCATATTCTTGCTCTCTATTCCTGCCCCCAAGACCAAATATGACTTAATGGTCAGCTCTCTTCCCCCTTTAACATTGGAAATGGCACGAGACAGGGTTGTCCCCTTTCCTCATTACTCTATGACCTTTGTATGGAGCACCTCCTAGTGGATATCCGCCAAAATCCTAACATAAGGGGGCCATCTTCAGATGCCACTTCAAATGTTCGGCATGTGCCGATGACCTCCTCCTATACTTTTCCTCCACAATTACCTCCCTCCCTTCTCTCCCCCTTGCACCGCTTCGCTATGTATAGTAATTACAATCTTAATCCCTCTAAAAGTGAGGCCCTCAACATAACCCTTCCAGACTAGATAGTACAGACCCAAAAAGCCTCCTACCCTTTTAAATGGTAGACACAGTCTCTGAAATATCTGGGGATACAAGTCCCTGCCGATCCAACTTATAAAGTTAACTTCCCACCTCTACTCCACACTCTAAAAACAGACTTAGCCAGATTGGAGCGAAAATACTTCTCGTGGCTGGGTAGGATCAACATCTTTAAGATGAATGTTCTCCCAAGTCTACTGTACCTCTTTGCGGGTGTCCCGGCACACTTGCCACGCTCGTTCTTCCGAGAGGTCTCGAAGCTCCAATCTGACTTTGTCTGGGCCCATAAAAAACCTCGCCTCACTAGGCACATTTTACTGAGAAAGAAACAAGATGGGGGCCTGGCTCTCCCGGACCCTCTTAATTATTTCCTAGCTACGGTTTTCTACAGAGTACTGGACTCCTTCCATTATAACAAAAGTAAACAATGGGTGTCCTTTGAAAGTGTTATGGCGGACTTGGACCCGAGGTCGATATAATGGACCCCGCTACGCTCCCCTAACTCGAAGACCTTTGGCGCTCTCCCGACGATTATCAGCTCAATGGCACACACCCGCTATATGTATCTTAGGTGCTCCAATCTTTTCTCTGTGACTGGCCCGCTGACCCCTCTTTTCGTTAACATGGTGTTTCCTCCTGCCTTACATACTCCTACCTCTCTTACGTTTTCTCGCTCCGAGGGCACCACACTCTGTGCTGACTGCGACCGACCTGAAACACCTGCCAGACCTTTTGGGAGAGACCTCTCCTTCTCTAACTCACCTCTTTCAATACTCACAATTGCGGCATTTCTACAACACTCACAAACAGAGGCGGCTACTACACTCACCCCTCACCCAATTTGAAAGCCTCTGTGTTTCCCCCTCATCACCCTCTCACACGGTAAGCACTGCATCGCCTGGTTCGAGTGCTGATTCCCCCCATGACTCTGCTGATATATTGAAGGATGGTCCGGTTGCGTCCATTGTTGTACTTTACTAGCTATTACTTAGTACAGAGATATTTTGTGGTCTTTGTAATGTTGTGCTATTCGCACTGTTTTTCTGTATATGTTTGTAAAATTCATTAAACTTTACTTTGAAAAGAAAAAACAGCTGGAGACGCCTTGGTTGGGAAAAACTGATCTGGAATAATACAGGTGACCATGTTTTCGATGTAAAGCCTAGTCCAGAACAAGTTCTCCCCACTTATTCTACATACTGTTACAATTTGATTCATTTCTGCTTTAGTTATGGCCGCACCATAAACAGACAGCGCTGACCCTCAGATTAATGCACAGTGTCCTCATTACACTACACCGCCATCTGCCTTCTCACTGTCTGCCCACAGACTCCGACATGGGAAGTAAAAGCTGAGATGCTTACACTGAGAAAGCAAGGTCACAACAACTACATCACTCGCTGCTTATCTGTATTCACATCAGGTCTGTCTGCAACAAGTCACAACACGTGTCCCGCTAATAACGCCAAAAATATACAGGAAAACAGTATAGAGAAATACAGAAAGGAACATAGGCACTGAGGAATGGAACTGAAAGATAGATAGATATGAGATATAAGATAGATAGACATGAGATAGATAGATAGATAGATAGATAGATATGAGATATAAGAGAGATAGATAGATATGAGATATAAGATAGATAGACATGAGATAGATAGATAGATAGATATGAGATAGATAAATAGATAGATAGATATGAGATAGATAGATAGATAGATATGAGATAGATATGAGATAGATAGATAGATAGATAGATAGATAGATAGATAGATAGATATGAGAGATAGATAGATAGATAGATAGGAGATAAATGATAGATATGAGATAGATAGATATGAGAAAGAAAGATAGATAGACATGAGATAGATAGATAGATGATAGATAGATATGAGATAGATAGATATGAGAGAGATAGATAGATAGATAGATAGATAGATAGATAGGAGATAGATGATAGATACATAGATATGAGATAGATAGATATGAGAAAGAAAGATAGTCATGAGATAGATAGATGATAGATATGACATAGATAGATAGATATGAGATAGATAGATAGATATGAGATAGATAGATTGATAGATAGATAGTTTTTATCCACCATCTTGCGGTGCAGTAGAGCCCACACCAGTGATAGATAAGATACAGGATGACAGATAATGACACGTTTTGTGTCAGGTATAAAGCTTCTCTCTCTGCTCTCACTTTTCATAGATGGTTCCTCTCAGGATACAGACGTTTCTGGTGTAGCGGTGGGTCAGGTTACTATAATACAATATCTGGCGGTATGTGCGAGTCATTAATTAGCGACCAATTAGCAGGAAACAGAAATAAAACACTGAGGAGCCGCAGACCCAACTCCTCTACGAGCAGCGCTCTCCGTGTTCTCTTGCAGTTTATTATTTTCCTGACTGCGCCATTGTCTGGCAGATGAATGCAGATGGTGGGTCATGCGGAGAGTAGGGCCAGTCAATCACCGAGTCTTTGTTACACGCCATGAGAGAGTCCTCCTTGTTGAACCCTGGACAGTCATCTCTATCCCCGTCCTGACCCTCTGCACAGTCACCTGCGGTTTCCTCCGCCCGTCTTGTCACTTAGAATGCAAATCCGACTAATTATTTCCGACCCTTTAACCCCATGGATTCAACACTTGACAATCTTTCTATTGATTGATTTTTTTATTTTTTTATTCATATTTACTCAAATATTCCACAGTTGTTGAATGACTGAATAAATTATATAGATGCTTGGATGTTGCTGAAGGGCGGAAAAGCAAGATTACATAAGGAATATATAAAAAACAAATACACACTACGGTTCGCCATCACATGAAATAAACCCAAAGGGCCCCAGTAATGTGCAACCTGAGAAGGTTCCAGGATGTCATCATTCATGAGTCTGAGTAACTATGGATCCCAAAGATGGACCAGAAATGGGTGGAACTTGATATTTTTTGTCACATCATCTCATACTGCTGTGGGCCAGAATGCCCGGACGGCCAATGGCCCCAGTAATGTACGAACTATGAAGGTTCCAGGATGTCATCATTCATGAACCACAATGGATCCCAAAGATGGACCAGAAATGGGGGGATCTTGATATTTTATGTCACATGAAATCGTACTGCTGTGGGACAGCATGCCCGGACAGCCAATGGCCGCAGTAATGTACAACCTAAGAAGGTTCCAGGATGTCATCATTCATGAGTCTGAGTAACTATGGATCCCAAAGATGGACCAGAAATGGGTGGAACTTGATATTTTTTGTCACATCATCTCATACTGCTGTGGGCCAGAATGCCCGGACGGCCAATGGCTACAGTAATGTACGAACTATAAAGGTTCCAGGATGTCATCATTCATGAACCACAATGGATCCCAAAGATGGACCAGAAATGGGGGGACCTTGATATTTTATGTCACGTGAAATCGTACTGCTGTGGGACAGCATGCCCGGACGGCCAATGGCCGCAGTAATGTACAACCTAAGAAGGTTCCAGGATGTCATCATCCATGAACCACAATGGATCCCAAAGATGGACCAGAAATGGGTGGACCTTGATATTTTATATCACATGATCTCATACTGCTGTGGGCCAGAATGCCCGGACGGCCAATGGCCGCAGTAATGTACAACCTAAGAAGGTTCCAGGATGTCATCATTCATGAACCACTATGGATCCCAAAGATGGACCAGAAATGGGAGGTCCTTGATATAATGTCTTCTCATTCCAATACTTAAATTTTTATGCAATCATTTAGACCAGTGATCTCCAAAGTGTTGACTTCCGGATGTTGCAAAACGACAACTTCCAGCATGCCCGGACAGCCAACGTCTGTCTGGGCATGCTGGAAGTTGTCGTTTTGCAACATTCGAAAGCCAACACTTTGGAAACCGCTGATCTATACAGACTTTTAATATTAACCCAAGAAGTACGGGATTGACTCCAAGTAGTGTTGTCTATTGGACATTTAGGGCTCAATTATATGTCACATGATCTCGTAATGCAGTGGGCCAGTCCAACCTCAGTACTGTCTGTCCAATAGATGATGACTAGTACTGGGCAGGGAGCCACAGGTTTTCTGGGATCTTTAAATTAATAGCCTATCCAGACTGCAGGCTGCTCTGTAACCCCCTCCTCTCTGTTTTCATTCTGCAGTCTGATAGGACAGGAGTGAGCACAGAGGAGTACAGTCCCGCCCTCACTTACTGGACTTGGCTTCAGCTGGGACAAAGATGATGCTGCAGCCGGACAGGATTATGTTTTGGATGGTATGGGGACCCCTAGTGGTCTTTATTTTTATAAGCCATGATTTCTTTAAAAAGGAGATAACAAAAGGTTTATGTTTTGCCAAAATGTACAACACACAAAATATTTTGATTCAGAAAGTGCCCATCTAAATTGCCATTTTCTGACCCCTATATATATATATTTTTTTTTACTGTCCATGAAAGTGTTCATCGACAGGGGTAGTAAGGTATGGAGCAGGCTTAAGTCCTGAGCTTGCTTTATACATGCTTAACTGCTTAATGACTGATCAGATCTGTAGTTAATATGTGGGCATCTAAATCACTACACTCCCCATTACCTGTTTGAAGGGAATGTGGCCAGGGCGGGTTCTGGCTACAGGCAAAATAGGCAGCCGCCTAGAGTGTCCACTTGATGGGGGCGCTGCTCTACCCGCTGCAAGAAAGTTAGTAGCCAGCCAGCATCTGAAGGACCAGCCGCCTATTCGAAGAACCACCCAGTCAGCACCAGCGCTGCACCCGCTTCCCCCGGTACTGTAATAATCTGCATTCTTCTGCCTGCTGGAGGAGCACAGTGCCACTTCCGAGGCAGGCAGGCAGGTCAGGTCCGTCCATCATCCTGACATCGCGCGTGCCTCCATACATCTGACCTAAACCCAGCCCCGAACCATAACCCCAGTAGTTAGGTGATTACATGAGAAGGTTTGTTACAGTTTGACACTCCAGTAGTAAAGAGATTACATGAGTAGGAGGTTTGTTACAGTGTGTCATCCCAGTAGTAAGGTGGGGTGTGTCAAAGGGCGGAGCCAATGGGTGGGGTCAGGGGGAGGCAAAATTCCTTTCGCCTAGGGTGGCAAAAATACTTGCACAAGCCCTTGGCCTCCTTATGTTTTTCGAGGAACAGCTCCATGCATTTGGTAGTGGCAGCATATGGTATTGCAGCTCATTCTATGCAAGTAAATGTGATGGACTGCAGTACCAGGTCTAGCCTCACCTGTAGGGAACTTTTCCTGATGGGGCATTTGCACAACAAAATATTTGTGACTGTTGTTTTGCACTTTTTATTCCCATATAAGTTGACTTTACACACCTTGAGTTCTTAACTAAAAAAGACCATTAGAACCTCCTGTACCACTACGATAAGGCCGTTGTTTGGTCTGAGATATTCTGGCTTGGATATATTGATGATTTGTCATCTCCTACTTGACGGCGTATTTCATTTCTATATACCGTATATACTCGAGTATAAGCCGACCCGAGTATAAGCCGAGACCCCTAATTTCAACCCAAAATCCCAGGAAAAGTTATTGACTTGAGTATAAGCCTAGGGTGGGAAATACATCATCCCCCCCTGTCATCATCCAGACCCGTCATTAACATCCTCATCATCATCACCGCCTGTCATCATCCAGACCCTCATCATCATCACCTGTCATCATCCCCTTGTCATCATCCCACACATCCCCGATTCATCATCCCCTTGTCATCATCCCCACCCCCCTTCATCATCATCCCACACACCCCCCTTCATCATCCCCTTGTCATCATCCCACACATCCCCCCTTCATCATCCCCTTGTCATCATCCCACACATCCCCTCTTCATCATCCCCTTGTCATCATCCCACACATCCCCCCTTCATCATCCCCTTGTCATCATCCCCACCCCCCTTCATCATCCCCTTGTTATCATCCCACACACCCCCCTTCATCATCCTCTTGTCATCATCCCACATCCCCCCTTCATCATACGCCCTCAGTGGTCTTCAACCTGCGGACCTCCAGAGGTTTCAAAACTATAAGTCCCAGCAAGCCCGGGCAGCCACCGGCTGTCCGGGCTTGCTGGGAGTTGTAGTTTTGAAACCTCCGGAGGTCCGCAGGTTGAAGACCACTGCGACCTTCGACATCATCCAGCCCCATCTCACCCCCCTTTAGTTCTGTACAGTACTCACCTCCGCTCGGCGCTGGTCCGGTCCTGCAGGGCTGTCCAGAGAGGAGGTGGTCCGGTGGGATAGAGGTTCCGGGCTGCTATCTTCACCGGGGGCGCCTCTTCTCCGCGCTTCCGGCCCGGAATAGAGGCGTTGCCTTGACGATGACGCAGAAGTACGTTGGCAATGAACGCATCTCTGCGTCGTTGTCAAGGCAACGTGACTATTCTGAGGCCGGGGCCGAAGCGCTTAGAAGAGGCCTCCCCGGTGAAGATAGCAGCCCGGAACCACTATCCCACCGGACCACCTCCTCTCCAGACAGTCCAGCAGGACCGGACCAGCGCCGAGCGGAGGTGAGTACTGTACAGAACTAAAGGGGGGTGAGAGGGGGCTGGATGATGTCGAAGGCCGCAGTGGTCTTAAACCTGCGGACCTCCGGAGGTTTCAAAACTACAACTCCCAGCAAGCCCGGACAGCCGATGGCTGCCCGGGCTTGCTGGGAGTTGTAGTTTTGAAACCTCTGGAGGTCCGCAGGTTGAAGACCACTGCGGGTGGAGAGTTCACTCGAGTATAAGCCGAGGGGGGTGTTTTCAGCACGAAAAATCGTGCTGAAAAACTCGGCTTATACTCGAGTATATACGGTAACTAAGAAAATGAATCAACAATCAATCACTCCCATTGATTCCCTTGTGAAATATATCTAAAATATTTAATAAAGCTCCTTTAACATTGATTTTATTTGCACAACATTTTGACGATAAGCATCTTCTCTAAAGTTAATGTATCTCCTATTTTTTTTAGCCAGCTACTGAATATATATATATATATATATTTTTTAAACCTGTTTCTGTGATTTGATAGTTTTCTGTAATTTTTTAAATTTATTTTTAGTGCATAATTACAGGGGTGCAGCCATCTTACCTAACATGTTTTTAACCCCTTAAGGACCAAGCCCATTTTAACCTTAAGGACCAGGCCAATTTTATTTTAGCGTTTTCGTTTTTTCCTCCTCGCCTTCTAAAATCCATAACTCTTTTATATTTGACCATATAAGAGCTTGTTTTTTGCGTGACCAATTGTACTTTGTAATGAAACCTCTCATTTTACCATAAATTGTACAGCCAACCCAAAATAATTTTATTTTTAGGGAGGAAATTTTAATGAAAACCACAATTTTACACATTTTGGAGGGTTTTGTTTTCACACTGTACACTTTACAGTAAAAATGACATGTTTTCTTTATTCTGTGGGGCAATACGATTAAAATGATACCCATGGCTAGATACTTTTATATTTTTGTATCGCTTAAAAAAAATCTAAAACTTTTTATACAAAATCAGTAATCTAAAATCGCCCTATTTTGACCACCTATAACTTTTACATTTTTCCATATATAGGGCCGTATGAGGGCTAATTTTTTGCGCCGTCATCTGTACTTTTTTTTTTTTTATCAATACCACATTTGCATATATAAAACTTTTAGATCATTTTTTATAAATTTTTTGTTAAGTAAATGTGACAAAAAAGCAGAATTTTTGGATTTTTTTTTATTTTTTACGTTTACTTCATTCACCGTACTGGATCATTAACATTATATTTTGATAGTTCAGACATTTACACACGTGGGGATATCAATTATGTTTACGCTTTTTGGGGGTAAAATGGGGAAAGCGGACAATTTTAATTTTTATTGGGGGAGGGGATTTTTCACTTTTTTTTTTCTTTACAACTTTTATTGTACACTTTTTATGTCACCATAGGGGACTATCTATTGCAATCCTTTGATTGCTAATACTGTACAGTGCTATGTATAGGACATAGCAATGATCAGTATTATCGGTGATCTTCTGCTCTGGTCTGCTCGATCTCAGACCAGAGCAGAAGACCCCGGGAGACGGCCGGAGCCAGATGAGGGGACCACCGGCCGCCATGCTGGGTGATCGGATCGCCGCGGCAGCACTGCGAGCGATCCGATCATCCATTTAAAGTACCGCACTGGTGCAGATGCCGTGATCTGTATTGATCACGGCATCTGAGGGGTTAATGGTGCGGATTTTGGCCATTACTGGCAGGTCCCCGGCTGCTGCTAGCAGCCGGAACCTGCCGTGTATGACGCGAGCACCGTTCCGAGGCTCGCGGTCATACACAGGACGTAAATGTACGTCCTGGTGTGTGTAGTACCGCCAAACCAGGATGTACATTTACGTCCGAGGCCGTTAAGGGGTTAACAACATTTAGTGATATGTTTTCTGCAAGATATAGGCTCAATGTGGGAGATTTATCAAAACCTATCTAGAGGAAAAGTTGTCCAGTTACCCATAGCAACCAATCAGATTTCGTCTTTCATTTTTAACAAGGCCTCTGCAAAATGAAAGTAGCGATCTGATTGGTTGCTATGGGCAACTCAGCAACTTTTCCTCTGAACAGGTTTTGATAAAACTCCCCCATTGAACATCTCCAGTCTATATTCTCTGTGTGGGGGCTTGTCATTCTTGGTCATTCTACAAGGGAGGAGGAGACTGATCTGTGAGCTTCATTTACTCTCTTCTTTATCTATTGCTGTTACTTTTCACTGTAATTCTGTACATATCATTTTACAGCAGCCTCCTTCCCCTCATCACAGATCGAACAGAATATTTCCACTTACCGTATTTTTCGCCGTATAAGACGCACTTTTTCTTCCCCAAAACTGGGGGGAAAAAGTCGGTGCGCCTTATACGGCGAATACACCCCTATCGCGGCGGTCTCTGCGGCCATCAACGGCCGGGACCCGCGGCTAATACAGGACATCACCGATGCCCTGTATTAACCCTTCAGACGCGGTGATCAAAGCTGACCGCCACGTCTGAAGGGAAAGTGACACTAACCCGGCTTTTCAGTCGGGCTGTTCGGGACCGCCGCGGTGAAATCGCGGCGGTCCCGAACAGCCCGAATGAATAGCCAGGTTAGTGCTTTCAGGACACCGGGAGGGACCTTACCTGCCTCCTCGGTGTCTTCTCCGTTCAGGGATCCCCTGTATGGCCGGCGCTCTCCTTCCTCGTCATCACGTCGTCGCGTACGTGTGTCGGCGTGCGTAACGACGTGATGGCGGCGACGGAGAGTGAGGATACCCGGCCGGCAGCAGAGACGTTCCGGAGCGACGGCGACGCGGCGACAGCGATGGAGCGACATCCAGGGCAGCGGTGACGGGTCCGGAGCGGCGGGGACACGTGAGTATTACCTCCTATGCAGTGGTCTTCAATCTGCGGACCTCCAGATGTTGCAAAACTACAACTCCCAGCATGCCCGGACAGCCAACGGCTGTCCGGGCATGCTGGGAGTTGTAGTTTTGCAACATCTGGAGGTCCGCAGGTTGAAGACCACTATTGGGTTCAAAATTTTAATTTTTTTTAGATTTTGCACCTATAAATTGGGTGCGTCTTATACGCCGGTGCGTCCTATAGGGCGAAAAATACGGTAGTTTTAAGTCTTGTGGCCAAAATGGAAACTGCAAGAGTTATTTAAAATTTTGACTTCCCAGTTGGAGTCTTTAAACTCTAAATATTCAGCATTCATTACATTAAAGGGGTACTCCGGTGGAAAATGTTTTAAAAAATCAACTGGTGCCATAAAGTTATACAGATTTGTAAATGACTTCTATTTAAAAATCTTAATCCTTCCAGTACTTTATCAGCTGCTGTATACTACAGAGGAAGTTCTTTTCTTTTTGAATTTCTTTTCTGTCTGACCACAGTGCTCTCTGCTGACACCTCTGTCCATGTCAGGAACTGTCCAGAGTACGAGCAAATCCCCATAGCAAACCTCTCCTGCTCTGGACAGTTCCTAAAATGGACAGAGGTGTCAGCAGAGATCACTGTGGTCAGACAGAAAAGAAACTAAAAAGAAAAGAACTTCCTCTGGAGCATACTGCAGTTGAAAAGTCCTGGAAGGATTAGGATTTTTAAAAATAAGTAATTTACAAATCTGTTTAACTTTATGGTACCAGTTGATTTTAAACATTAAAAAAATATATATTTTCTACCGGAGTACCCCTTTAATTACAGTAAGCTAACCAGTCTCACATCTAAGCCAAGGTAAAAAATAATAATAAAAATAATAATATAATAATAATTATAATATATATATATATATATATATATATATATATATATATATATTATAATTATTATTCTCTCTCTCTCTCTCTCTCTCTCTCTCTCTCTCTCTCTCTCTCTCTCTCTCTCTCTCTCTCTCTCTCTATATATATATATATACATATATAATCTGACATTGCCTATTTATTTACCCCCTTAACTCCTTAAGGGGGTATATACTGCCCACCCCCCACTTTGGCTTTGAAGCCAATTTTCATTTTTTTGCATTTTCTTTTTTTTCCTCCCCGCCTTTTAGAGTAGGGTCACGCACATGGTATTTTGGTGCGTATCTGCTGCTGTAAATATTTTTGAATTTCCCGTTGCCAATTTCTTTCACAAATATTTAAAGAAAAAGATGTGGATATTTGTACTTATTTGTTTATTATTATTATTTATTATATTTATTTAATAAATATTTAAATATTTCTTTAAATCTTTAAATATTTCTTTAAATAAATTCTTCAAATATTTATTTATTATTTGTACTTTTTGGTGTAAGTACACTCCATATAGCCTCGACGAATTTTTTTGTGAGCTGCACATTTTATTCTTTTTTGATATAATTCTTTCACAAATAGCCCATTCGTCCCATGTTCATCTGGTAGAGCAACGTCGCGAAAAACCTCAAGACCGTACCGGAGAAATTTGCTCGTTCTTAAGATCGGCGCGCCTTTAACGCGATGCGTACAATAAGTGGTTGACTAAGACTTGTTAAGCGTAGGGAAGATGTTACAAGTCCCTTGCAATACATAGCAGAGAGAAGAATGTTGAGCGATCCCGCGGATGGTGATTGTGTCATCTTACGCTTGTTAGAGGCAGAAACACAGCTTGACACACCGCGGATCACAGCAGGTCTTTGTTATTCTTCATTACAGTCGGAGACTTCAATGTTATCAGGAACTCGGCATTGTATATGTCCACAAGACTGTGAACACGCGAGTTCCCATCACAATTATGGTAATTATCTTTCCTTTTTTTTTCTTTTTTTTTTTACTCCCGCTACCGTCGGCTCAGGAATAAAAGGGACGCTGGCGAGAGATGGATCGGTGGCTAAGGCAGCCGAGTGTGATCCAGCCTTGTCCGGATTTTGCAGAACACTTCAAGTGATGCAGGATAAATCACTTTATCTCTCCATGCCTTGGGTACCCGCGATAGATTAGAAACACTACAGGCGCTAAAGATTTATTATGCCTGACTTACTCCGCCTTATAGTCACAAAAAAAAAGAAGGGAAGAAAACTGAAAAAAAAAAACAAAATTATTTCAAGGTTCATGATACCGAAAGATGTTACAAGGAGGATGTAGTAATGTGATAGGGGAAGAGATGGGTAATGAGGAAACATATGGAAAAGAGGCAGAATCATTTCTGGCAGGGTTTTAAAGGGGTACTCCTCTGCCCCTAGACTTCTTATCACCTATCCAAAGAATAGGGGCTAAGATGTCTGATCGCGGGGGTCCCGCCGCTGGGGATTTCTCTGTTGCACCCGGCGTTTGTTTAAAGCGCCGGGTGCAGCGCCGGAGGCTTGTGACGTCAAGGCCGCACCCACACGTGACGTCACAGCCACGCCCCCTAAATGCAAGTCTGTGGGAGGGGGCGTGATGCCCCCTCCCATAGACTTGCATTGAGGGGGTGTGGCCGTGACCTCACGAGAGGGGCGTGACAGCGATGTCACAAGCCTCCGCCCTGCATCGCCAGTCATCTGGCACGGAGCGAAGTTCGCTCCGTGCACCAGATGTCTGGGGTGCCGCAGCCAAGATTGCGCAGTGAGACATCTTTGGATAGGGGATAAGATGTCTAGGGGCGGAGTACCCTTTAAGCTTTTGAGTGTTTTTGGAGGATTTTAAACCTAGAAATGTTATGGATCCCAGATCAACCGAAAAGCATGACAGTGGCTCAACAATGAGACTAAGGCTGCAGTATTAGAAGTATTTTCATATTGACTAACATAGTTAAAGGGGTTCTCCGGTGAAAAACTTTTTTTTTTTTTTTTTAATCAACTGGTGCCAGAAAGTTAAACAGATTTGTAAATTACTTCTATTAAAAAATCTTAATCCTTCCTGTACTTATTAGCTGCTGAATACTACAGCGGAAATTCTTTTCCTTTTGAAACACAGAGCTCTCTGCTGACATCACGAGCACAGTGCTCTCTGCTGACATCTCTGTCCATTTTAGGAACTGTCCAGAACAGCATATGTTTGCTATGGGGATTTCCTTTTACTCTGGACAGTTCCTAAAATGGACAGAGATGTCAGCAGAGAGCACTGTGCTCGTGATGTCAGCAGAGAGCTCTGTGTTTGAAACAGAAAAGAATTTCCACTGTAGTATTCAGCAGCTAATAAGTACAGGAAGGATTAAGATTTTTTTAATAAAAGTAATTTACAAATCTGTTTAACTTTCTGGCACCAGTTGATTTAAAAAAAAAAAAGTTTTTCACCGGAGTACCCCTGTAAGCTTGTAGGGTACATCCAGTTAAAGGTTTTTGCAAAAACATCCGTTTAGCAAATTTACCTCCTTCTCCTGATATTCCTGCTCCTTTCCTAAACTTGTTGACAGCTCATTGCCTAGGTTGCAGACCACTGCCCTACTGTAGGAAAGGTGGTTGGGCTGGTGTGCATGTATCTATCTATCTATATTTCAAATCTATCTATCTATCTATTTTCTATATACACACACCAGCCCAACCACCTCTCCTACGGTGGGGCAGTGGTCTGCAACCTAGGCAACGTGCTGTCAAAGAGTTGAGGAGGCAAATTTGCTAACAATTTACAAAAAAATGTGTCCTACGAGTTTAACTATGTTGATTGGGACATTGGTACAACAATAGGGGTAAAGGCTAGACAAGGATGAGTTATACCTGGCTTATGGTGGTTGAATGGACAGCTTGGCATGCTAGGAGGCACCCTGGTTAAGAAAGACTGCCCTATTACATGGATAGATGTGCAGCAGATTAAAAAAATGTCAGAACTATTCGGCAAACAATCACCTCTCATAATAGGGCCCTTACTCTCCTCTCCTCATTTAGTGCACCTGTATGCTTAGTTAAGATGAGCCTTTATTCATGCAAGTGAAAGATACTGTAGCTGTCGGCCAAATGAGCAAGTCTATGGTCAGAATGAATAGTCGTCCATGCGAATGTTGACTTTCCGCTCTTTACCGGATGGATTATTTCATCTGCAGAGCTTAGAAGTTCACCTGAGGTACAATGAGTCAATTAAAGAGCATCAAGTGCATCTGAAGCCCTAATAAAGTCTGAAATCAATATATTCGCACAGTATAAGGATATAAGGATGTTTTCTGGATAACTACTACCCTCCATTGTCGATTGTTTCCCGGTTTTACATGGAAACTCTGTCAGACATGGTGTATAGAGATAAGGGAGATGAGGGAGGTTAGCAAAGGGCAGGGGATAAGGGACAGAGGGTTACAACTGCTTAAAGGGGTACTCTGCTTCTAAACATCTTATCCCCAATTAAAGTGTAGGGGATAAGATGTCTGATCCCCCGCTGGGAACCCCGTGATCTCTCCTGCTGCACCCCCTGTCATCTGGTGCATGGAGCGGGCTTCGTTCCATGCCTGATGACTGGCGATACAGGGGCCGGAGGATCATGATGTCACAGCCCTGTCCCATTGTGAGGTCACGCTCTGCCCCCTTAATGCAAGTCTATGGGAGGGGGCGTGGCAGCCACCACGCCCCCTCCCATAGACTTGCATTAAGGGGGCAGATTGTGACGTTACGAGGGGGCAGGGCCTTTATGTCACGATCCTCCAGCCCCTGCATCGCCAGTCATCAGGCACGGAGCGAAACCCGCTCCATGCACCAGATGACAGGGGGGGCTGCAGGAGAGATCGTGGGGGTTTCCCGCAGGGGACCCCCGCGATCAGACATCTTATCCCCTACCCTTTGGATAGGGGATAAGATGTCTAGGGGAGGAGTACCCCTTCAGTCAGACTCCAAAAGTTTGTTAGTTGTCTGTAACCAAAGAGACACATAGGTCTGCATAGGAACTGCAAACACAAAATGGACTATTTGAGATGCATTAATTGTGATAAATGCAGGGCCATACTTGGTTGGAGACAGGATGCAGACTAGGAAACTTTGGTAAGTCCTGCCCGCATTGTGGAACATGTAAAAGCAGTAGGTTAGCAAGAAAGGAATATGGGGTGGGGGTGGGGGGGATGTTGCAGGACATGTACCACAAGAACAGGGCACCAGGAGGAGATGCCCATGCACCACTCTACCTTGGCACAGGAATTTAAATATAGAGTTACAGCACCAAGCTTGAATATTTTGTATTTTTTTTGTTCTATTTAGAACTTGCAGTAAAGACGAAGACGAACAAGAATATGTAGAAAAGACGACACTCACCATACAGTGGCGAAGGCTTTATTAGGACGGTGGGTGCATGATGGAGGTCCTCAGGCAGAGACGGTGAGGACGGGGGGTTCACGGGACAGACTGTTTCACGTGACATGCGCACTTCCTCTAGCTGGGAGACCTGGCTAGAGGAAGCGTGCGTGTCACGTGAAACAGTCCGTCTCAAGTATACAGGGGGGTACACGGGACAGCCTGTTTTAAGCATCACGCGCACTTTCTCTAGCCGGGATACACGGCTAGAGGGAGCACGCGTGTCACGTGAAACAGTCTGTTCCGTGTGGACGGGGAGTACACAGGACAGACTGTTTCACACGACACGCGTGCTTCCTCTAGCCGGGATACCTGGCTAGAGGAAGCGTGCGTGTCACGTGAAACAGTCTGTCCCATGTGGACGGGGGGAGGTATACGGTACAGATTGTTTTACATGACACTCGTGCTTCCTCTAGCTGGGATACCCGGCTAGAGCGAGCACGCGTGTCGAGTGAGACAGTCTGTCCCGTGTACCCCCCGTCCTCACTGTCTCTGCCTGCGAACCTCCAGCATGCATCCACTATCGGAGTAAAGCCTTCGCTGCTGTATGGTGAGTGCCGCCTTTTCTACTTATTCTTTACTGGAAGTTTTATGCATCTCACAGACAGAGCCCCGCTGTGATACAAAGCAGGTACGGATTCACTCAGTGGTTACCCATGGCAAAGCTTATTTGAGTACCTAGTGGTACTTGGTAACCAGAGATGAGGGAAATTCAGTAGGTTAGCAAGAAAGGATGGAGGGCATTGACATGGACATGTACTCCAAGAACAAGACTTTGCTTGAAAAAAAGACTCCATGATGGAGATGATACGTTGTTGACACTCCGTAGATGAATAAAGTCCACAACCTTGATTTTGGAATTACTTTGGAGCACTGTTTACTGTTCTGGTGCAAGGAAGAGATGTGCCATTCTGCCTTGGCAAAGGATTTTAGATACAGAGCTACAGCCCCAAGCTTGGATAAAGTATGACTCTGCCCTAGGTGTATCTCAGTATTGCAATATTTAGCATTCGGTTGTTCCATTTAGGACATAATTCAGTAGGTTAGCAAGAAAAGATGGTGGACATGGGCCTGAACTGCAAGAACAAGACTATGCTCGACAAAGACTCCATGGAGTTGATACGTTGCTGATACTTCATAGGTGAAGTTCACAACCTTCATTTTGAGATTACTTTGGCATGATGTCTTCTATTCTTTGGCGTTTCTATTCCAAGAACATGATGCCAGGAAGACATGCCAATGCATACTTCTACTTTGGTAAAGGAATTTAGATACAACGCTACGGTACCAAGCTTGGATGAAGGAAGGCTAAGGTACGACTCTGCTCTTGGTAGATATTTTGCATTTGATTGTTCCATTTAGGACACAATTTAATGGGTTAGTAAGAAAGGAAGGGGGGCATGGGCATGGACCTGTACTGCAAGAACAAGACTATGCTCGATAAAGACTCCATGATGGAGTCAATAAGTTGTTGATGCTTCATAGGTGAAGTTCACAACCTTCATTTTGGAATTACTTTAGAGTCAGTGAGATTAAAGGGGTACTCCTTTGGAAAATATATTTTTTTATCAACTGGTGCCAGAAAGTTAGACACATTTGTAAATTACTTCTATTTAAGAATCTTAATCCTTCCAGTACTTATCATCTGCTGTATCATCTTTCTGTCTGACCACAAAGCTCTCTGCTGACACCTCAGTACATGTCAGGAACTATCCAGAGCAGGAGCAAATCCCCATAGCAAACCTCTCCTGCTCCGGACAATTCCTAAAATGGACAGAGGTGTCAGCAGAGAGCACTGTAGTCAGACAGAAAGGAAATAAAAAATAAAAAAAAGAACTTTCTGTGGAGCATACAACAGCTGATAAGTACTGGAAGGATAAAGATTTTTAAATAGAAGTAATTTACAAATCTGTTTAACTTTCTGGTACAAGGTCATTTAAAAAGAAAATGTTTTCCAGGGGAGTACCCTGGATTAGCAAGAAAGTATGGAGGGGGGGGGGTGGTATGTGGCAGGACATGTACCCCAAGAACAGAGGGTCGGGATGAAATGCCAATGCGCCCTTCTACCTTGGCATAAGGATTTAGAGGCAAAGCTACGACACCAAGCTTGGAGAAAGGAAATTCAAGCTATGACTCGGTGTATCTAGGCACTGGAACGTGAAGAATTCTGTTGTTCTGTTTTCCCAGCTGCAGCGTGCGCCGTATGTTCCTCGTACACAACCGTTCTTGCTTCTCATAAACAAACATGTGCCTTTCTCCATACTTTTGTAGACATAACATCCCCCGCCGCCACTCAACCTCTCCTCCATTTTATTTCCAGACGCGTAGACAACAGTAGACAGTATTTTGCCCCCACTCTCCGCACACCTACAGACTCACACGGAACGTCGCTGACGCCGGAAGACAAGAGGAGCCAAACCGCGGAGAAAGTGACGCGGCCACGATTAGATATCAACAATATCGCGAGCGCGACCCTTTAACTCGGGCCAGACACTTAGTGGTGGCAGATAGGCATTGTGTTTCCTGCCCGGTTAATACTGTTTGATAACACCGTAACGCTCCCTAAAGATGCCGACTACGCCAAACTGTGGATTTCAGTAGAAGAAAGAAGATAATGACCCGGAATTTCAGTCCAGGTATAATCAGAAGCAGTTTACCATTCATATCAGCGAGAATGAAAAAAAAGACAGCGGAGGGATACGAACGTTCTGCCACTTTGTCCGTCCATGCTTTGAATATAGATGAAGGGAGCATGCTGGAGCCTTTATTGATTTTCCAGGCTTGAATTAAGTGTACGTATGCTGCTATAATGGAAATGTGATTATTTGTCTACAATAAAAAAAATATATATATATTTTTTTATTTTATTTATTTATTTATTTTTTAGCATTGCCTGTTCTACTCTCCCAATCCCTTAAATTCCCATTCATATCATAAAAAAGGACTTAGTTTGTTTTTAGACATTTTTTCTCATCTTCGTCCTCTGTTGCTGAGGAAACCTTCCCCATCCTGAGATGATCTTTACAGTCGCAGGCATACGCTGGAAACCATATGAGTAACCAACGCAGGTACAAAGGTTCCCTGTAGGCAAAGAGGCTTACTGCCAGCACAAGAAAATAACAACATATAATACTGCCTGATGGTTTTTATAGAGGAGACTCCTTGCGGAACGGAAAGCCTGTTTTGGCTGTCCTGGGAACGGACTAGCCATTGCATCAGTGGTCTCTAAACTGTGGACCACCAGATGTGGCAAAACTACAACTCCCAGCATGTTAGGAGTTTTAGTTTTGCAACACCTAAAGGTCCACCGTTTGACGACCACTGCATTACCTAGATGCAATGCAATACTACCTTTCTCCTGTAGTGGCCGATGCAGCACAACTGTATGGCTGAGGTTGACGATCATCTGATTACCTTCAAAATATTTTGAGAAGGGGTTTCTTGATGATATAAACTAGTGGGAAAGAGCTCGATGATGAGTACTTTAGTATCGGTATTTGTCCGGGAAGAAATTCTCAGTCTGAACGTACCCTAACAGTTTCTCCTTGAGGAGAGGACCAATAGGTGGCCCCTAAGACAAGCTCTCTATATTCTGGAGGTGGGCATCTTTGCCTATGGGAAAAGGCCTTCAGTCCAAAATGGGAATGTCCATATAGGACAATGTTAAATGGGCACTGTCATTAAAAAATGTTTTGCTATTGCTAAATCTTTCTAATGTACTTTATTTAAAAAAAAAGAATTAAGTTTTCTATATTTCATTTGTGTTTAAAAAAAAAAGCTGCCACTAGGTGTCTCCTTACTTGTCCAGAGCACATTTACTCCTATCTCTTGCACAGACTTTGGACTTCTGCTGGCCTGGCAGAAGTCCAAAATCAGGAAATGCAGTCTGGAGTGCTGAGGGGGGGGGGGGGTGCAGTCTTAGAAAATCATAGCTCATCTCACACTGAACTGCTCTGGGATGTGTGTAGCAGAGTGAGGGAGGAAGTTCTCTCATGTATGGCTTCAGATGATGTCACGCCTGCTGGGGAACGCCCCTTCTCAGTCTGTGAATCTGTCAGACAATGAGCAGAAAATACAGAGAAATATCAAGGTAAAGAACTGAAAAATAATAAAAATAAAGGCAGGGGGTGGTTTATTATGACGGGGCAGTGAACTGGGGGGGGGGGGATTATAACATTTAACATGATCAGGACAGGTATTCTTTAAGGAATCCCCTTTTTGCTAAGCTGCTCTTACCCCATTATTTGATAGTCCTTTGATAGTCCTTTAGGGACTTTATTCAGAAGGAAGCAACAAGAAGGTACTGTACATGATTTTACAGCATGGAGTAACATCGGTCATCAGCCTATAGACCTCCCTAAGTATAGGGACCATGGTAAGAGTGCACCATCACTATCATAGAGACAGATCCTGTGATGGCTATTGGGCCCTTGATAAGAGATAGTCCAGCTTTGGTGGTCCCATCTCTTTACACCTAGGCTGCAAGAACCTGTGCAGGACTTTTCACTACAAAGGGTCTTTATTGTAAGAACATTGGCTCAAGTATCATGGAGAGGGCCCTTCAGTCCATAATGGGAAAGCCCACATTGATCTTCATTATTTATGCCTCTGGATGGGGCCAATTTGAGCCACTCTCATCCTATTATTGCATAGGTCCCATAGGGTCAGCCACTATACTATATCTGCCATTACTTAAATAGGGAAGAGATATGACAGTACATGATTTTGCAGCATTAAGTAACATCTGTCATCAGCCTGTAGACCTCCCTAACTATAAGGACCATGGAGAAAGTACAACAATTGTGACCAAGGGTGTACATATCATAGAGACAGATCCTGTTATGGCTATTGGGCCTTCGGAAAGAGATAGTCCAGCTTTGGTGGTCCTATCTCTTTACTTCTAGGCTGTGAAAGCCTGTGATAGACTCCCATCTACAAAGGGTCTTTATTGTAAGAACATTGGCTCAAGTATCATCAAGTCCATAATGGGAAAGCAAAAATTGGTCTTTATTATTTATACCCCTGGATGGGGCCAATCTGAGTTGCTCTCCATTCCATAGGTCCCATAGGGTCTACCGCTATACTATATCCTCCATTAGTTAAATAAGGAAGAGATATGACAGTACATGGTTTTCCGGGCCTGCAATAAAATCTGTTGTGTCCGTCTGCATCCTGCATTATGGAATTCTTATGACAAGCGGTGCTTTAACGTTATTTCCCTGAGAGAAACGTGAGATTGAAAAACATCAACTTATTTTCTCCTGCAGTCCCGACATGACTATTTATAAGGCATGAGATGGGATTGTATGGTGGTGTAAGGAACGCATCTGAATCCAATTCGTCTATGATAGACAGTGCCGCGCGCTCCTCTTACGCTAAACTTTCATTTGTTATTTCCTGGTAGTTACTAGGCCGGCTCTATCAATATGCGCATCTCATTGTCGGGAGGTCAGTCCCTCGTCTGCGCTGCTGAGATATATTTACTAGAGGATGTGCTCGGTAAGGAAATAGATGTTCAATAGGATGAATGTGAAGCTTATTGGACGATCTTTGGCGCTGCAGCCATCGATTGCCGATCTGTTTGTTTTCGCATTATGCTGTACTGGAATGGTGCTACGAAGCATGAGAGTCTAAACACAATACAGTATACAGCTCCTATGCAGACTTATGTGTCTATACACAAACTGGAAACAAACCTTATTTGTAAACTGATATGTTACATGCTGATACGTGCTGTGTCCACATATGGCCCCGTACCACAATACTGACCTGCTACCTACTCCTACTATACCAATACTAGTAGTAGGATACTACTTAGGGCAGTGTTTTCCAAACAGTGTGTCTCCAGCTGTTACAAAACTACAATAGAGTTACGGTAAGCGAGCTTTTCAAAAGTTTGGCTCTCCGGGCTCCCCAATCTTTGGAAAAGTGTTTGGTTCCAGGCGAACCAGAGGTAAAAGGGTTAAGTGGTCCTGCACAGTGCAACATCACTCTTTTGTCACAGGAAACCAGCGAATCCACTGGTTTGCTGTAACATCTTGTTGGACTGAGCACTAGGCGCAGGTTCAGCAAGGGAGGAGTAAATTAGTGATGCAGAGCAGCACTAGTTAACTCCCTGGAGAGAATTACAGTAAGAAGAGTGATATTTCCCATCTCGTCACTGGTCCAGGCCTCCTCTTGTGTCACCCCGCCTCTAGCAATAATGTCACTAGGGGTGGAGCCAGAAGCCCGGACCAACTCCTTTCTTGCTGGGCTGAGCTGTACTCGCGGCTGTCAGCTGCGAACACAACTCAGCCCCGACATTGCCAGGTTCGCACTGGCCAGTTCAGTGAGCTGCCAACCCTCTGAAGTTTGGTTTGAATCCAGGTTCAGGGGGTTGACTCGCTTCACTCTAGTAAACAGACTCAGAAACTCGATATTACGGTTTAGCGGGACCATCTGCGATCTAGGCTTTGCAGCTGCAACATGGACCCAAAAATGCTGCTATTGTACTTAGCAAATTGACCTAAGGATATGGCAGATATATCACTGGAACTGTAGGTAACTCTTGGAACTCTTATATGAGTAGCAAGGATTCCAAAAAATCGTATTAGAGGAGGAGAAATTCAAGGCCAGGACTTGGATGAAATACTCTGATACACGCGCATGATATCCTTGATCCTGGTAGGGATCTAATTAGAAACCTCTTATTTTCCATCAGTTCTGTACACAGAAGTCAGAATAAACAGTATAGAAGTATAGAAGCTGAGACATCTGGTTATATGCCATGCGCAGTGTCTGGCCCCTATTGTTTCCCATGGCCGTTCCCAGATTGTTCATTACCAGTGCACACAGAGGACACATTCCACCGAACGTCTTGATATTTCACATTTAAGAAATATGAGCACGTCCGTCGCTTCCTAGAACCGGCGCCGTTCGATCTATCAGATATACAGTTGTACAACCTATTTCCAACAGATGTGATTGAGCAATAAAATCCGCAGAAGACAAGCAAGCTGTTTATATGTTAATTTCTTGAATACATCTGAATACTGCTATAGTTCGTAATAAAACTGCTTCGTAAGCCCCCCTGGGGAGCCGGCTGCACTTTTACATTCTATTCATAGACGCTGCTTCTTCTCAAACTTCATAGAAACTTTTTTTGTTGCTTCTCGCCAACTCCTACAATGCAGGAGTGGGTAGATATTAATCTTTCCTAAGATGTTGATTTTACAGTAACAGCAGTAGGTTCTTCACTTTTGTTTCTGGTATTTTTCCACAAAAAGACCCGGAAAGTTTTGTGATCAAAACATCTCAACTTGTTAGGAATAACAAAATAGAGCCTACCTCTTGGTCCAGATATAGGTCACTAAACCCATTCAGGCATTAGGACGATCCTTAAGATCTCATAGCCTTTGATCAGTTGGATCATATCATGGTTGGTGAGGGACCTATAACCCAGTTCATTCTTAGTCGGCCCATCACTAACCGCCATTCTAAGATAACATGGTCCATAACTATAAGTAGGTCTCCCAAAACCAATTTGGGCCTATTTAGCTTAAATCAGCACAATTTCTATTCAGATTTGACAGTCGATTCAGATTCAGCAATACCTAACTGCTGGTTTGGGTGCAGAGCACTTGGCCTAGTGAATGTACAGAGTGTAAGCTGCAATACAGGGAGTTCTCTGAGTTTCAAAGGAGTCCCTGCTCTTGTACCTAATTTCTGTTTTGTTCCACGTTATCGTCAAAGGTCAAGACAGGAAACCCTGCTCATATACACTGAGCAGTGAAGCATACACTGTTTGCCTCGCCTCTCAGTTAACATCTGCCGGACCAGGTGCATAGCTTATCAATTGTAGTGAGCAAGAGGAAGGCGTGCAGCATCACCACTTATCTTCAGCGGGCACTCACATTTGCTTCACCGCTCAGTGTATAGGAGCAGAGACTCCGGCCTTTGACTGGTGTCCCTGCTATTACAAATCACCCGAAACTTATCTTTTACAATTCAGATTTGGATTAATCTGATTTTGGGGGAAATTTTAAGAAAATTTGATTCATTTGGAACCGATTTTCTTATTTATGGCCATAACTTGCTCAAATCTCCCAATTTATTTAAGGAGATTTCAGAGAGACCCTCGGGGAAGCCCCCAACCATGCTGGTTGATTATACTGTGGTGCTTATGAAGTGGAGGAATGCTGCACAAGTTCATACTAAAGAGGACAGGCTAACCAGAAATGAGCCTCAAGGGGACAGGACAAGGGGTAGACAGAGTAGTCATGAAGGGCCCAGGATCATAAGAGCATTCTACCTTCAAAGATCAGCTGAGGAGCAGGCAAAGTAATTTGGACATTATTGTGAGTGAATTATTTGTTGCTATATGTTTTTATAGTCACAAAGCTTGTAAGGTTGAAAAAAGGCAACCTTAAAAAAAAGTCCATCTAGTTCAACCTATAACCCTACTGTGTTGATCCAGAGGATCCCCGTCAGACCCATTTCCTAATCCTCTATCCTGTTTCCTACCCTTGTATAGAGGGCGGTCTACCGCAGATTCTCACCACCCAACAGCACAAAAGATTTCTCCCCGAGAGGAGACCTCTCTATAAGGTCCCCTCAGCTTTGGAACAAGTTGACTCTGTGACAATTGCCCCCACCACCCCACTCCCCTGGCCATAAGAGTTGATCGTGTACTGTAATAAATGCTATCTCTAAAGGAATAATACATGTTCTACTCAACTTTCCACCTGATCTCTTTATCTTATACTTTGCTCTGAAGTGATAGAATACAAATTGACAGAAATCTTGCAAAAGCTACAAGATTAATTTGCGAAAAATAAATCATTCTGCACATCCATAATCATAAGGTACCCGCCACAAATCAAGGCCTTTGTCAGGGTCTTGCCGGTGATGTATATTACAATCAACATTCAACAAGTAGAGAAAATACATGATTAATTGTGACACCGGTTCAACCTGAGCAGAAATGTCCATCAAACGCTGACATCATCAGACACGTTATAAGAAAGAGCGAGTGATCCGGAGCGCCGTCTGCCTTTCCCTCCACTCTCATTGCTTTTTTTTACTAGGGATAAAATTATACATAAAATTTCAGAGGTCACAATTAAACTTTATGCACTTGGCATCATTTCTCCAGTTTCTATGTCTCTTTTACATAATTTGAGGTTTTATGCTTAAAAAAAAAGTGTAGTAAAGGAGCTGCCAATGGGGTTCAGTAACTTTTTAGGACAAGAAAGACCCTATAATGGTGGTCTCAGCCACAAATCATCCCCATAAGGGTGCTACCTGGTGTAACAAACACTAGACACAACAGTCAGTAGAGAAAGAATTACACCAATATGTGTGTGCCATATATTGGTTTAATTCTTTCTCTACTGACTGTTGTGTCAATACATTTTTATGGTCCATCACAAACAACGCCATTTTGGAGCCACCTCCAGCCGGACCATTCAGCTTCAGAATCCAATAGACATGTCATTCACATGAAAGTTCTACCATGTAATATAGGTAGGACCTGAGTTTTTGAGTCATGAAGGAAGGTCCTGAGCAAGGGATCCCCTTTATTTGGTCCATAAGTCCTAAAAAGGTGTTTCTGACATGTTACAACCCCCTAATAGGACATATGGGCATCATATAGTTGGGTTCTAACTTCTGACAGGATCCAATTGATTCCTCTACCACATACTTCGCCAATTGTGTAATGGGTGCCATGTTGTAATTCACGTATGGTTGGCAGCAGACTTATAGAGGGATCAGGAGTCATATAGACTCAACAACACCTTCCCATCTGCCATGATAGGGCATATGACCAAGTGAGGTCCTGGGCTCTAGTGGATAAGTCTTTGTAATACCCATTAGTGTTGAGCGACATAGGCCATATTCGAATTTGCGATATTTTGCGAATATATGGACGAATATTCGTCATATATTCGCTAAATTCGCATATTCGTAATATACCGCCTTTTTTTTCGCATATTCGAAAATACACATATGTGAAAATTCGCATATGTGAAAATGTATGAACTTTATAGCAAGTATACCAGTGTTACTTGATAGAAGCAGCAGAAGGGAGGGATCAACATTCGCGAATATTCGCATATGCGAATATTCGCAAATGCGAATATTCGCCCGGCGGTCTCACACAGCCTTCTTTAGACCACACATGCTGGAAGCAGAGAGGGATGATCACTGTGATGTGTACTGTGGAAAATTAAAAAAAATACGAATATTCATAATTTCGAATATATAGTGCTGTATTTGCGAATATTCGCGAATATGCGATATTCGCGAATAAAATTCGAATTGCGAATATTCGCGAGCAACACTAATACCCATAGCTGGAAACAATCCTGGGAAGCATATGCAAGGAAGGGCAGTGACCCAAAGAGGAGGTCAAGACTGAGCTGGATTTGGGTGTTACTGAGCGTCATGAGGAGCAGTTTTGGGGTGACGCTTAAATGTCCCAGGATTATGTTGTCAACTATGTATGACATGGTTACGTTAAAGGGTTATCCCAAGATTACAACTTATCACTTATTCATAGCGAGTGAATGGTGCAGTGCCCATGCTTGATTGTCACTTCATTCACAACTCTTATCAACTATCCACAGGATTCCAATGTTGGGTTATCCCCTTAAAATGGACGCCATATTATACTATTGTATAATACTAAATATGCAGTATCACAAGTTGTACTTTCCTAAGATGACCACTGGGGGTTTCTGAAGATAGACCTACAGAATGGGTAAGCTTATTGTTGGCTGGCCTTAATTAAAAAGGGGGTTTTGTAGATTAGACTTTTCCTCTGAAGGGAAATTATTGTCTAGAATTTTTTTTTTTTACATATATATGGCAGATACTAAAACATGTATTTTTATTCGAATTCATTTTGTAGGTTTTCTATTGTACTTTTTTAAAATTTCTGTTATTGTACGCTATTATGGGGGCCTGAACTGTTGGTAACAGCATTTATAGATATGCTTTACAGCAAGCCTCACAGACATAGGCAACTATAGACAGGAGTTGTCCCATCGACAAGAATGGGAACGTTTTCTGAGTGTGCTCTGTGATGTTTGCAGATGTCATTCCACAAGGAGTGGGAGCCTGAGCTGTGAACATAATCTATTGCTGTAATGCTGTACAGACAACTTTCTAGCAGCCGCCTCCTTATCACAGAGAGAACAGGAAATCAAATTGTCAGAATGAAAACTGCAAGATTCTCAGTTAAAATACTAGCAGGACTGGGAAATTAATTTTTTTCACTGTTTAAAAAAAGAGAAAAAAAAAAATATATATATATATATATATATGATATGTGTCTACAGTCCATTCACTATGAACTGTAAGATACTGATCATTACAATCTCAATATCCCACACTATCCCCCTCCAGCTTCAAAGAAGATCACGGACGCCTCCATTCTTTTCACTGACACTGGAAAAAATACCTTATTGTTATGGACTGTCCAGGTATTTATGGATAGATAGTTATCCTGATTCCGAAAGTGTTACTTTGATTAACAACTGGTTTAAAACAAATGAGAGCAAATACATAAAATGCATAATGGCTTCCATGGTAAAATAGAAAAACATATGAACAGTGAAACATACTATAAAGAAAATCTGCACAATACTTGCTATTCTTTAAAAAATAAATAATAATACAGCATTTCTTTGAGAGGAGTTCCTGCTTCTGTCAGGGATTTCTTCAAAACAAATTTGGACAATTCCAAAATCTTTTTGGAAAGTTCAGCGTTATATTGATTTGAAAAACTGATTTGCTACCTCTAATTTAGGGGAAACACTTCTATGCCTCACTGTTGGGAAACCTCATGGGGTCCTTGAGTTCTCAGTGGATACTCACTATGTTTTTCACAAAATTATTATCATGCTTTATCATGCTTTTGGTTATTAAGCTTTTTTTTTAATGGTCAATGTCTTTTTAAACAACTCCTGTTCATTTAATAGTCTAAGTGACTCCTATCATATTTGTAAATTGGTTCTTTTATCATTGACCCTTTACCCCAGAAAAAAAGGCCTAAAGCATTAACCACTAGGTGTCTCACTTCCCTGCAATCTGTCGCCCACTGCCTGTCGGTAGGCTCAGTCCATCTTTTGTAGGATACACACTTTGACTACAAGGTAAATCATAGCTTCCCGCTCATCTCTTGCCACCCATAAAGTTATGTGCCGCTGTCCTTTGTGTGCCTACTACTGTACACAGTGCTACCTCCTGAATATAATCTCCATCTCCCCCTTTTTTAGCTTGCAGGCTTGTCATTATCATTATCAAAAGCAGTTCAGTGCTCAGTATAACCCCCTCCTTGCTCTGCTGCTGCTCTTTCTTTCCTTTCTGCTCAAATAGCACCTTGCCAACCCAGAGCATCAGTAACCTCTTTCTCCCCCAAACATGGCATCCATAGCACTGTACTGTAGATCACCCCCTAGTACAGAGCTTCACTTAAGTGCCCTTTGATCAGCACTATGTCATGGTATAGCAAAGAGAAATCAGTGCTGTCCTGTGATTGGCCAGACAAGTAAAGGAAAGAAGTGCCTGTGAGCCTCTGCTGACACAAGCTCTCGTCACATTTCTTCTTATAGAAAGATTAAGAAATAACTGTGCACCATGATGGGGGGAGGGTCAATAACAGGGTCAATAATGACAGTCTATGCTTTAAATAAAGTTGTGTCCTAGCCAAACCAAATCCAATGTGTGTTTATCTGGATTTGTTCAATCTGGGTTCTTTCGCCTGGGAGGGTTACTATAGGTTTGAGGGTTCCCCATCCATATGTCTTGTAGTACAGATGTGATAAGGTTCAGAGTTACATAGAAATATATTTCGATGCAAAAAAATAAATAAAAATGACAATTTAACCCCTCATGACCCAGAGATCAAAGACCAGACCTCTTTCTCCAAAATGATTACAAGCAGGCCCCTGGTTCAGGCTTCTCTCCGTACTGCGGCTTACGTGAGACTAAGTGCGAAAATAGAAAGTGGAATGTCGTTTTGATATGTGAAGTGTGTCCTCTTGTCAGTGTAACCACTATACCACTAATCAATGCCAGTGGTTGTTGATAGAACAATAATTGTGCTTGTCTACGACTTCTAACTAGATTAGACAGCTTTCTGTTTAAAGAAGCCTTGGGGTTTCGGTGTGCGCCGAATTCTATTACTGCTGCTGCTGATCTGTTGCAATGTGTATAAGTCTCTGGGCTATAAAATACTCCGGAGATAAGTCATATCATAGCTTAAATATAATCAGTGCAAAAAAATTCTTGATAGATGGTAGAAAAAGTTCACGGCACTCACCCTCTGTGTAGAATGAAATGGAATTCTTTATTTTAAATATCCAAAAAGAAGTAAAAAGTGCAGGACAGTACAACCAGTATGTATGTTGTTTGTATTGTCCTGCACTTTTTTTTTCTACTTTTTGGATCATTAAAATAAAGAATTCCGTTTTATCCTACATAAAGGGTGAGTGCCATGAACTTTTTTCTATTATCTATCAAGAATTAGAAAAGCCTAAATATAATAATAGATTTTTTTAATGGGAGTCAGGAGACAAAGAAGAAGGGAAGATTTAGTGTGTAAGGTCAAGGGTGAACATCAAATTATATGGAGAGAGAGAATGGGTGGGTCCTAGTACCGAAAGGGGTCATTCTGCCATATACCAACACCCCAGTTTTATCAATAGCTTGTGGACAGCTATGTAACTTATTGTAACAGTTACAGGGTCTCCAAATATAACGCAGAGGTCCCCAACCCAATCCTCATGGCCCACCAACAGTCCAAGATTAACATTTTCCCCCATTCTATTCCAATAGAATAACTGGGGAAAAAAGGATTTTTGGTGGGCTTTAAAGACTGGGTTGGGGATCACAGATTTATAGCACTGATCTACTCCTATAGAAAAGAGAGACTTTATGGGTCTCTCCGGCTCCTTGGCCTAGGTGCACCCCCTAAAGTTAACTTTGGAGCCCAGGAGCTACATCCGTATAGTATAGAGACTTTTCCTAATATACCACTGTTATTGGATTCACTTTTTATTCAAAAAATTGGGAGGGCAGCGGAAGACAAATTATCCAGTCCACAATCCAAGCTTTAGCACCCTTCTCCCTACCAGCGCTACTGTGATCTATTATTAGAATCTCCCTGCTCATAAAAGAAAAAATTCTAAAACTCAAATTATTTTAGATATAGAACATTTAGAAGTACTGTACATGAAAAGTTTAGTCACTTTATGCCCAACACATTGCTTGACTTTATTTATAGTTCTGTTGCCTTCACAGCAGAAATCAAGCGTTAATCCTAAACCTTTTCTGGAGTGTCTATGATCAGGGGCATAGCTATAGGGGGTGCCGAGGCAGCAGTAACACCAGGGCCCTGGTGCCCTAGGGGGCTTCAAGGCACATCTGCCCTATGAGAGACCATTATTATAAATGGCACACAGGGCCCTGTTGCAGATTTTGCACTGGAGTCCAGAAGCTATGAAGGGTTCAACAAACAGACTGTAGTCTACTTGTGTGGGACTTAAAAATGTAGTCTGTATCCGGACATTCACCTACGGCGTACAGCCAGAGGCATAACTTGTAGCTTCTGGGCCTCAATGCAAAATCTGCAACAGGGCCCCAGTGCGACTGCTTCCTCTGCCCCCCCTATAGTTATGTCCCTGTGTACAGACGAAACATGATTGAACAGCCCCTGGCTGGTTAAAAAGAAATAAAAGTAAATATTTTAATTAATTTCATGTTTTGTTTTGTTTTGTTTTTTTCATATACAGTATAGGAAAAAAATATGGAATCACTTAAGAAATGTGAGGTTTGCAGAGACGGAGTAGGGCCCCATAGATGTCTATGGATGCCTATAAATATGAGAGCTGGGATCTTATTCACAGTGTGTGAATGTAGGCCAATAAAATTATATATTTCTCAGGATAAGATTATATAATACTTTTTGTTTTTTAACATGTTTTTAGATGTACATTAGAGTTTAATTATATCTGCCATGATACAAATTTTATCAGACATGGATGAAGTGTTTATCCTGAAGCTCCTGTTTTCTCTACGTTTCAGACATTTTAATGCTGAATATATTTAGGTGTGAAATCTCGTCAGAATGTAACACTTAGGATGTGTGCGTCCCCAGACAGTCATACTGAAACACTGCAATAACATGTCATTTCCACAAATTATATATTCCATTTCACTTAGATCGGGAGAATTCTGAAGCCGAGAACGGCAATTGTGACATTCAATTCAATGCCAAAATAGTCGCTATTTGTGAGGTTTGTCGCTGCAAACTCGCTCAAAATGGCCTCACTTTGAACATGTTTTTACTGTACATACATTTCTAAACATCTCATCTTTGCATTATAGGAAATGTAACGTTTACACAGCAAAATATGCAAAAATATATCTAAAATCTATCTCATATCTGTATTATAAAGAAACCTAAGGGATATTCTGAAGGGGACGTATAAACCAGGTCTCTTGTATGGCTCACACTTTGTTTTCCTCATGTTTTGCCCATTAATATATCACATGCCCCAGCCTGCAGCATTGACAACCTTCAGTATAGCCAAAAATTATTAAAGATCCTTTAGTAGACCCCACAGACCCCCAACACATATATAGACTCCAGAGCTCAAAAACAAATACAAGCAAATACAGACCCAAGACTAGACCCTAAGAAATATAAATCTCAGTTCTCCTTAATAAATAAATACCCTAGACCAGACTCCCTAAACAAATGCAAACCCCAGAACAGACCCCTAAACAAGTGGACCCCAGAGTAGACCCCCTACATAAGTATAGACCCAAGATATCTTAAACAAAAACAGACCCCAGACTAGACTCCTTATACAAATACAGACCCCCGACCCATCTTCTAAACAAATACAGATTGTCGGCTAGACTCCCTATATAAGTACAGACCCCAGACCTCCTAAACAAATACAGACTACAGACTAGACACTTTACACAAAAACAGAGTCTAACCTTTCTACATTAATGTAAACCACAGACTAGACTTCTTACACATATATAGACCTCAGATTTTCTAAACAAATACAGTTCCAGACTAGACCCTTGCACATATACAGAGCTCAGACCTCCTTAACAAATATAGACTGCAGACCAAACCCCATAAACAAATACAAATCCCAGGCCAGACCCCTAAAAAAAATACACATCCCAGACTACAATTCCAACACAAGTACAGACCCTAGACCTTCTAAACAAATTCTAGATCCCATTCTAGATCCCCTATGCAAATTAGACCTCAGACTTATCCCTGAAACAAATACAGACTCCAGGCCAGACCCCTATACAAATACAGACCCTAGGCTGGAACCTTACACAAGTACAGACCACAGACCTCCTTAACAAACACAGACCCTAGGCTAGAACCCTACACAAGTACAGACCCTAGACCTCCGAAACACATATAGACCCCAGACCAAACCCCATAAACAAATACAAATACCAGACCACTTAACAAATGCAGACCTGAGACTAGAACCCCAACGTTCCAAGTACAGACCCTAGACAAAACACATCTTAAACAAATATAGACCCCCTACTAGATCCCTTACACAGGTCAGGCCCCAGACTCATCCCTGAAACAAATGAAGATCCTAGATCAGACCCCTAAACAAATACAGACCCCAGACTAGACTTCAAAATAAATACAAACTGTAGACATTCTAAACAAATACAGACTAAGAACCTTCAAATAAACACAGACTCTCCAAAGCTCCTGAACTAACACTTACTTTAGACCAGACACCCCCGTAGTACAGACTCCAGACAAGAACAACCCCCCCACACACACACACACCAGAATACCCCTAAGTATAGACCCCCGACCAATCACTGACCTCAGCAGTGATGTGCGGCATGAGAACATTGAGTCTATAGACTGCTCGCAATGATCCCACCATAGAAGGCAGAAAATGGCCAAAAACTGTCAGGGATCTCCATTTATAACATTATTAGACAGTGGTAGACTGTGGTTTCCTTGGGCTCCCCAAAAAAGATTAAGAAAGGGGGAAGTCGAGGCTTGCCCATCGTTGGATGTAAACCCATCTCTGTGGTGTTTCATTGTTCCTAAGCGTTCCTCAGATCTGTTTCTCTCTCTATGTTATTATTTTGAGAGCATATACAGGAGCAAAGGAGAGGGTTGTGGGTATTGGAATTGTCTAAAGGATCTATTTGGATGTTAAAAAAAAAGCAATATACAATGTAATAGGTAGTTTGGATTGCAGAGTGTTTCATAGACGCTGCCTCTTTTCATTTCCATTGGCTATCTTTGCAGCGTAATTACATTATGTCTGATATAATTGTGTTACATAAGCACTTTTCTCATCTCTTAGCTTGGCGAGCGCTATTCCTCTGCCGTCACTGCCCAAAAAAAATTGTAATTCAATTAAACTCAAATTAGAAAGTGAGTCATTTTACACCTGTGGTGTATATTACCAGCACAAGTAAAACGCTACATTGACCGTTTTTATCATAAACAAAAAGAAAAAATATTGTTAGGAATTGCAAATTGGTAGGATAGGAGATGTCGTCTATGAGCCGCGTACCAGTGTGCGACAACAAAACAGGCTGTCCGGGCATGCTGGGAGTAGTTGTGCAACAAACAGAGGTAGACGGGTTGCTCATCGTCATCCATAAGTGCTTGTAGCCTCATGGGTTGAGCTGTTATCCTTCGTGCCACTATCATCATCAATGGAGTCTATTCTGTGTTCTCCATTTCTTATAATAAATAGCGCCCTATCATGGATATTTTTAGTGCTCCTGTACGTACTGAGAGGTACAGAGCATTGTCACTTACATCTGGGGATTTGTACAGAGGCAGGGACTCTTTTCTATGATAGGAGTCCCTGCTTCTTAACACATTTTCCATGGTTAGAAACTACGTCTACAGTGATTGACACCTAGGACTAACTGTTTTTGGCAGTGTTTCTAAACCAGTGTGACTCCAGCTGTTTCCAAACTACAACTCCCAGCATGCCCGGAAAGCCAAGTATTTGCAACAGCTGGAAGCACACTGGTTGGGAAACACTTGGTTATGGAAGCAATTCGGCTACTGAGGCAGCACTCCTTTTTTACTTGCACCACTTCATATAAATGTCCTCTATGTAGTATACTGTGATTGCGATTATAGATCAGTGATGTTAATACTCCTGCACATTGTATGAACACAACCTTTTCTTTCTGTAATTTTACTTCCCACAGACAAATTGGAATTAATTGGATGAAGAATAAAATTAGCCCAATCTGCCGGGGCAGCCTACTGGAAATCTAGTGTGAAATGTATGTAATCATTGCTATGTAAATCAAAACCATTGTAGGAAATTTCTATATTTTTTTCTTATTTGGGTAATGTTCTGATTCAAAGCCAAAAGGATCAAGTTTCTAATAGAACAAGGGCGGCTCTGACTCACTAAGAAAACAATTATACTTATGTATCATCCAGGCCCAAGTCACCAGTTATAACATGGGAACCACAATGCACCATGGTAAACCTTGTCAAGTGTGTCCGGTGACCCAGCGGAATAGACAGGAGCTCCAGCGCCTCTAGTCTACTAACTTTGTAATTTGCTCTTTCCTTGCTATCATTTTGCACTTCTCTTTCCTTCTCTATATCTACCCGTATATACTCGAGTATAAGCCGACCCAAATATAAGCCGAGGCCCCTAATTTCACCCCAAAAACCCAGGAAAAGTTATTGACTCGACTATAAGCCTAGGGTGGGAAATACATCATCCCCCCATGTAATCATCCAGACCCCCGTCATCATCCATACCCCTGTCATTAACACCCCCTTCATCATCACCCTGTTATCATCACCCTGTCATCATCCCCCTTGTCATCATCCCTCCCTTCATCATCCCCCCCCCCCTTCATCATCACCGCCTGTCAATCCCTTCGGCCTTTGTCATCATCCAGACCCCCCTTTAGTTTTCTACTCACCTCCCCTCGGTGGGAAGGAAGGGTGAGCTGGTCCGGGCCATCTATGCTGCAGGGACCGTCCGGTGGGGAGGGTTAGTCGTTCTGGGCTGTCCATCTTCACCGGGAGGCCCTCTTCTCTGCTCCGGGCCGGCCCCAGACATTGCCTTGACGACTATGCACAGGGACGTTTATGCGCAGGGACGTCCCTGTGCGTCGTCGTCAAGACAATGTCATTAGTCCAGGGCCGGCCCGGAGTGGAGAAGAGGGCCTCCCGGTGAAGATGGAGAGCCCGGAACGACTAACCCTCCACACCGGACGGTCCCTGCAGCATAGATGGCCCGGACCAGCTCACCCTTCCTTCCCACAGTAGGTAGCATATATTCCCCACATTAAGAGCATAGATTCCGCACATTAGGTAGCATAGATTTCCTATATTAGGAGCATAGTTTCAACCTTCGCCCCACACACACACAAACACAGAGAAACATACACACACAGACGGAGTGACACACACACACCTGGCCTGCACAATGCTTCTCTCCGGCGGCTGCATGACGAGTGATGTCCAGACCCGGTGAGCGGCATGGCGCAGCAGCAGGGTAGGCCCGACCATGGACCCAGGTGGCACAAAAAAAGGAGCTTCTCTCTTTCTTCTTTTTACTTCATTGTCTTTCATGTGTTCTCTTCACCCCCCCCCCCAAAAAAATAAATAAATAAATAAATAAAAAAAAATAGGTAGGCAGCAGTTCCCCCACATCAGCATAGATTCCCCACGTTAGGTAGGTAGCATAGATTCCCCACATTAGGTAGCACAGATTCTCCAAATTAGGAGCATAGTTTCCCTATATTAGGTAGAATAGATTCTTCTAATTAGGTAGCATAGGTTCTCCAAATTAGGTAACATAGTTTCCCCACATTAGGTGGCATAGTTTCCCCACATTAGGTAGCATAGATTCCTGACGTTAGGTAGCATAGATTCCCCACGTTAGGTAGCACAGATTCCCCACATTAGGAGCAGCGTTTCCCTACATTAGGAAGCATAGATTCCTCAAATTAGGTAGCATAGTTTCCCCACATTAGGTAGCACAGATTCCCCACATTAGGAGCATAGTTTCCTCACATTAGGTAGCAATGATTCCCCACATTAGGAGCATAGTTTCCACATATTAAGTAGAATAGATTCCGCATATTAGGAGCATAGTTTCCCCACATTAGGTAGCATAGTTTCCCCCACGTAAGGTAGCATAGTTTCCCCACATTAGGAGCATAGATTCCCCACATTAGGAGCATCATTTCCCCACATAAGGTAGCACAGATTCCCCACTTTAGGAGCATAGATTCCGCACATTAGGAGCATAGATTCCCTGCATTAGGTAGCATAGATTCCCCACATTAGGTAGCATAGATTCCTCACATTAGGTAGCAGATTCCCCACATTAGGAGCATAGTTTCCACACATTAAGTAGCATAGATTACGCACATTAGGAGCATAGTTTCCCCACATTAGTTAGGATAGATTCCCCACATTAGGAGCATAGTTTCCCCACGTAAGGTAGCATAGTTTCCCCACATTAGGAGCATAGATTCCCCACATTAGGAGCATAGTTTCCACACATAAGGTAGCAAAGATTCCCCACATTAGGAGCATAGATTCCCCACATTATGTAGCATAGATTCCCCACATTAGGTAGCATAGATTCCCCACATTAGGTAGCACAGATTCCCCACATTAGGAGCATAGTTTCCTCAAATTAGGTAGCATAGATTCCCCACATTAGGAGCAGAGTTTCCACACATTAAGTAGCATAGATTCCACACATTAAGAGCATAGTTTCCCCACATTAGGTGGCATAGATTCCCCACATTGGGAGCATCGTTTCCCCACGTAAGGTAGCAAAGTTTCCCCACATTAGGAGCATAGATTCCCCACATTAGGAGCATAGTTTCCCCACATAAGGTACCATAGATTCCCCACATAAGGAGCATAGATTCCGCACATTAGGAGCATAGATTCCCCACATTAGGTAGCATAGATTCCCCACATTAGGTAGCATAGATTCCCTACGCTAGGAGCATAGTTTTAACCCCCCGCCCCACACACAGACAAACACAGAGACACACACACAGAGTCACACACTCACCTGGCCTGCACGGTGCTTCTCTCTGGCGGCGGCATGACGAGTGACGTTACTGATGTCCAAACCTGGTGAGCTTTGTGGCGCAGCAGCAGGGCTGGCCAGACCATGGACCCAGGTGGTACGAAAAAAAAGTTGCAGCAAAAGAGCCACGCCTGAAAAGTGCCGCCTGGGACAATGGTCCCACCGGGTCCCATGGTAGGGCCGGCCCTGCAAAAATCTATTTTTTTCTCTCTTGTGCTTTCAGCTCAATTTCTTCTTTTTCCTTCATTGTCTTTCACATGTTCTCTCGTTCTTTCTGTATTTCTCTCAATTCCTCTTGCTCTCTCCATCTTTCTCTCTACCTGCTTCTCTATTGCTTTCCCTCACTCTCTATATTGCTTTCTTGACTATTTCCGTCTTTAAAATGTGAATTCCACAAATATCTATTACGGCTGAGTGTCTTGACCCAACCTGAACTTGGCCCATTAAACACATGGTCAGGTCCCTGGTAGTAATACGCTTGTAGGTAATTGGTCATATAGAGAGAAGTATAGTAATAAAAGCAATGCAGAGAGCAAGCGCTCATTCCACAGGCTGATCACATCTTGTGCGGCCACATAAATTATTGCTGCCAGCAACGAGAGGAAGTCAACCACAGGCAGGCTGTCCTAGCAGATTGCAGAGAAATGGATTCAATGAAAAAGCACTGCATTGAATTAAATTAGGGGGTTTAAAAAATGCTTAAAAGGAGGGGGGGTGATTTATAAACCCCTGTTCCCCCCTTCCTTATGTCTCTACAAGCGTAAATTCTTATAAATTCGGTGATCATGGCGACCAGACTCCCTTCTGTTGAAATGAAGCCTCGCCCATACAGCAAGGGCAAATAATCGCACAATTTTTATGTACAGCTAGATCTTGCCCAAAAAATTAACCCCCTTTTCCATTTTTTTATTAAAATATGTAATAAACAAAAAAAAGAAAACATATTTTGTATCACTCCTTGTGGAAATGTGTAAACTATTAAAATATAATGTTATTAAAGCCACACAGCGAATGGTGTACACATAAAATAATACCAAATGTGCCAAAATGGTACATTCAGAAACTACAGATTATGGCGCAACAAATGAGCACCCAAAAAGCTTTAAAGGAAAATGGTCATCCGTTCACTCACACTATACCCGATACACAGGGTTATAGTGTGGATGAACAGGAGACCGATGCGGGGTCTCGGACTGCCTACCTGCAGTCCAGAGCCCCACTCCTCCAAAGGTCCCCCTCTTTCAGCGTTGACTTGCGCTTTGAAGTGGGCCCGCCGGCTCGTGCTTACTGAGCGCTCAAGTGACCAGCGCTTATGAATATTTAAATTTAGCAGGTGGGCCTGCATCAAAGTGCAAGTCAGCGCTGGAAGAGGAGGACCTTTGGAGGATCGGGGCTCCGGACTGCAGGTAGGTATAGCAGTCCGAGATCCCACATCGGTCTCCTGTTCACCCGCACTATAACCCGGTGTATTGGGTTATAGTGTGGGTGAATGGGTGACCGCTTTCCTTTAAATTTCCTGCCTCATTAAAGGGGTTTTCCACTGGCCAGTGTACGGAACTAAATGTTCCGAACGCTGTTTTTGCCCTGCTGGATTGGCCACGCCCCTCTTGACGTCACGGCCACGCCGCACAATGCAACCGTCACGCCCCCTACCATATACTTGCATTGAGGAGTATGGTAAATTGAGTGGCAAGAGCCTGGCCTAAGTTAAATGGGAGAGCTGGGCCCCGTTCAGGAGACCATGGAAGCTCTTAGTGGTTGGCCCCTTGCGATCAGACATTTATCACATATCCTGTAATAATAATAAATAATAAAAATAAGTTTTGTTTCCTAGAGTACGCCTATAAGGGGTTTGTCAGAATGAAAGTTTTGTGGCACTGTAGTAAATGCTCAACACATTGGCACGTCGGTTCTTTTGTCTGTACTCCAATGAACCGAACCAGGTATCAGTACCAGGTATAGCTGTGTGCAGATATGGAGGCACCACTGTGCCAGAATAAACACTGGAGGGACTGCAGCGCTGCCTATAAGGGTACGGTCACACTACGTAATTCCAGCGATCGGAATTACGTGCAGTGAATTTTAACATCAGTGTGAATGGGTCTTCCGCGAGACCCTTTCACACTGAGCAATTTCAGCGGCTGCCGCTGAAACTGTTCCGCTCAAAGAAAGAAAATTTTCATTCTTTGAGCAGAATTACGCGAGCACTGTATAGCCGTCAATGGTGACGGCAAAGTGCCGTGCAGTCCTATCGCCGCCGCGAGCGGAGATTCAGCGTGCATTGCTCAATGTAAAAGAACCATAATCCATCAATATTTCTACCAGTAGTAACATAAGCTAAATCTTTCACCTGAGCAATATAAGGTTAAATGTTAACATTTTGTATGCCTGTGGTCACCACTAGGGGAGCTCAGGAGCTTATAGCATACTTTGTTTCCATTGAACTATTATAAAACAGTATACATTGATCTTATAAGAGGACATAAGCTTGAAATGTTCACTATAACTGCATAAGTCTGTGACAAGATGACAGTTCAGAGGATTTGTCATTAAGAAGTACAATGGGTAAAGAATAAGTTATAGAATTTCTTGAAATAAAACAGTTTTACGATGAGCCAATAAAATGCAACAGGCTACAAACTATTATTAAAACCTTTCACAGTCCTTATAGACAAAGCGTGATTCCATGCAAATGCATTGGCACCGGTGCCAGTCCTACGTCTGGCAATCAGATACTACATCAGCTGGTTGTTCCGCGCGGGGTCTGCGGTTTATTTCTCTGCAATTTATTACACGTTCATTCAACACAGTTGGATGAGCACTGAGGGAATCTGCATAAACAAACATGAAACCTGAGAATGAGAAGGTCTAGTAACAGCTGATGAGGATGAATCACCCCATAGTAAAATCATCATTTTACATTGAGACCGGCTTTCCGAGCCCCCGCTGACCTTCATGATAAAGAGGAAATAAAAATATTTGCTGACAAGATTTACGGTAATGGTCACTGCTAAAATTCTGGCCGAAGTACGGTATATATAGGCTAGAGCTTAAAGTGTACCTGTCGTTAATAAAAACATTTTATACAATGTAGATAATACCATTATATGTATATTTGTAATATACATTGAATAAAAATGTGTATATTTTTGGGTTAAAAATGCTGTCACTGCAGATATTGTCTGTGTGTCTCTGTGAGGAGTCCAAATACAGGAAGTGAGGGCGGGACAAGCAGGGCTCTGTGCAAGCTTCTGGTTTGTCAATCATCCTGATGTGTGAGCCGGGAGCATGTCACAGAACCTCACTGCACAGAGCCCTGCTTGTCCTCGGTGTACAAAGCCCTGCCTGTCCTCAGTGTACAGAGCCCTGTTTGTCCTCAGAGCACAGAGCCCTGCTTGTCCTCAAAGCACAGAGCCCTGCTTGTCCTCAGTGTACAGAGCCCTGCTTGTCCTCAGTGTACAGAGCCCTGCTTGTCCTCAGTGTACAGAGCCCTGCTTGTCCTCAGTGTAGAGAGCCCTGCTTGTCCTCAGTGTACAGAGCCCTGCTTGTTCTTAGTGTACAGAGCCCTGCTTGTCCCCAGTGTACAGAGCCCTGCTTGTCCTCAGTGTACAGAGCCCTCCTAGTCCTCAGTGTACAGAGCCCTGCTTGTCCTCAGTGTACAGAGCCCTGCTTGTCCTCAGTGTACAGAGCCCTGCTTGTCCTCAGTGTACAGAGCCCTGCTTGTCCTAAGTGTACAGAGCCCTGCTTGTCCTCAGTGTACAGAGCCCTGCTTGTCCTCAGTGTACAGAGCCCTGCTTGTCCTCAGTGTACAGAGCCCTGCTTGTCCTCAGTGTAGACAGACCTACTTGTCCTTAGTGTACGGAGCCCTGCTTGTCCTCAGTACACAGACAATGGAGGGGATAGGGTTGACAGGTTTCTTGAAAGTTGAACCACTTCTAAAGGGAATATATACTATGTAGGTCTTAGTCAAGATTATAAAGGATTCCTTTCTCCATGGTCATGACAAGACTGGCAAATAAGCGGGGGCGGTATCCCATCAATTATTCCCATTTAAGGTGAAATTGCAGCCTCGCGCTAAATTCAATATCAATATGGTGACTCTGGGGGAGCTCGGAGCCACCTGGTTGAACCGGCCCAGGTCGGAAACCCAGTAGGAAAAGCAAAATGTGAAGAAGCAGCTCCCTTATCCAGTCCCATAACTGTTATGAGAGTGATCCTAGCTACGTCGGCTGGGTTCACACTACGTTTTAAGCAATACGGGACCGTAAACGGCTGGGGGGAGCAAAAACCGGGCGCTCCCGTATCCCACCCCTTATCTGGCCCTAGTGTAATGCATTTCAATGAGCCGACCGGAATCAAACGCTGACTCCGGTCGGTTCATTTTTGCCCCATATACGGTTTTCCGTACGTGATGTGTTTTCCTTACTGTGGTTCCCACCTAAAAAAGTTGAGGCCCTACACAATAGTAAATAACCTACAAAACATGGCGGTCCACAGCATAATCCAGACCAACTTTGTTCTGAGCTTTATATCCATAAAAAATAGTGTCAGAGAAACAGGGCCCGGGTTCCGCTATACTCTGAGGCTGCAACGCAACTGCTTATGTCATGCTCGCTCATTCTGTTGATTGACACACAGAGCTTGCCTTCCTGCAGTGCTCCTTTGTAGTTGTCCCGCAGATGCAGCATCAATGTGTATGTGCTATTATGACGCACACGCAGAGTCAGAGAGGTTCTGAATCACTTACAGACTCACAGGCCGTGCACTGTAATACACATGCACAGAACAACTACATGGCCGCCGCGGAGAGGCGAGCCCTGTTCGTCAATCAGCAGGGGGAGCAGGTATTATGTAAGCAGGGAGAGGTGTTGAGGCCCCTGGGCATAGCGGACCCTGGGCCCCACCTGACTTAAAGGGTCATACATAGCGTATACGCAGCATATTTCACGCTTCAAGAAATCCTCCGGGCAGAAGGAAATACAATTCGCATTTTGCTATGAGCGGGCCTGCCTCCAAGCCTTACTGCACACTCCAAGCTTTACTGCAGCGGGGAAGCCCTGTGTGTCTGCTCATAGCAAAATATGCAGCGTATTTGCTATATTTCTCACTCGTAAAATACGCTTCTTATGCACTGTGTGTGACATTACCCTTAATGACATTTATTTATGGAGATTTGGGGTCATTTCACAGTAACTTTACCAACACCATGGGTCAAAAAGACTTTGAAGACTTTAAAGATTTTAAAACTATCTAACACCGCCTCCCCAACATGTTTCACAGTAACAACTGCATCACCAGATGTAGTGAGGTTATAATAGTGAGTGATAACCACCCTGATGATGTAATCAGTTATGTGAAACGCGTCGGAGAAGTAGGGTTCAATGCTTTTACAATTCAATCCAGGCAGTGTTTAAGAATAAAGTACTGCTTATGCTGATTTAGCAAACCCATTGTGGGGTTTGACGTTTTTAGGCGCTTCTTGGAAGCCAATGTATTTATTTTTATTCATGACCAATCAAATATTTTATATATAAGTTTTAGGGGTCGGTCATAATTAAGGGGATTATTATTCATAAGAGTGGTGCTGTTTCTTGGAAAAACATACCCACGTTTTACCAGTCTCCTACCTTACTCTGGTGGAAAACTTTTTTAATTTTTAAATGAACTGGTGCCAGAAAGTTAAATCGATTTGTAAATTACTTATATTAAAAGATCTTTATCCTTCCAGTTCTTATTAGCAGCTGTATGCTACAGAGGAAATTCTTTGCTTTTCGAATTTCTTTTTTGTCTCGTCCACAATGCTCTCTGCTGACACCTCAGTCCATGTCAGGAACTGTCCAAAGTAGTATAGGTTTGCTATGAGGATTTTCTCCTGCTCTGGACAGTTCCCGATACGGGCATCAGGTGTCAGCAGAGAGCACTGTGGACAAGACAAAAAAGACATTCAAAAAGCAAAGAATTTCCTCTGTAGCATACAGCTGCTAAAAAGTACTGGAAGGATAAAGATTTTTTTAATAGAAGTAATTTACAAAGGGGATTCTAAAATTCTAAAAGTCTCATTTAGGCTAAATTTCCACTTAATACAGCAGTACTTTATTCTTAAACACTGGCTGGATTGAATTGTAAAACAATTGAACCTTACTTCCCCAACGTGTTTCACGTAACCGATTACGTCATCAGGGTGGTTATCACTCACTATTAACTTTCTGTCACCGGAGTACTCCTTCAAAGGAGTAGTCCGGTGAAAAACTTTTTTTTTTTTAATCAACTGGTACCAGAAAGTTAAACAGATTTGTAAATTACTTCTGTTAAAAATCTTAATCCTTCCTTTATTTATTAGCTGCTGAATACTACAGCGGAAATTCTTGTCTTTTTGAAACACAGAACTGTCTGCTGACATCACGAGCACAGTGCTCTCTGCTGACATCACGAGCACAGTGCTCTCTGCTGACATCTCTCTCCATTTTATGAACTGTCAAGAACAGCATATGTTTGCTATGGGGATTTCCTTTTACCCTGGACAGTTCCTAAAATGGACAGAGATGTCAGCAGAGAGCACTGTGTTTCAAACGGAAAAGAATTTCCACTGTAGTATTCAGCAGCTAATAAGTACAGGAAGGATTAAGATTTTTTAATAGAAGTAATCTACAAATCTGTTTAACTTTCTGGCACCAGTTGATTTAAAAAAAAAAAAAAAAAAGTTTTTCACCGGAGTACCCCTTTAAGGCTAATTTTGCACTTTTCTTTCTGGCAGTTTTTGGAAAACTGCCACTGCATTTTTTGAGCCAAATCCAGAAATGTATTCAAAAGGAATAGGACATATAAAGGAAGGACTTACACTTCTCCTCCCTTATGGATCCACTTCTGACTGCAGTGGCGGTTAGCCTTAGCCGAAATGAGACTTGGAGAATTTTTCTCCAAGTAACTACGGACCTTACAATAGTTTGCAAAATAGAAAGTTTAGTATAGAAAAAAAAATATATATATATAATCTTGTATAGTTCACCGGTGAGGTCAGGAAATAATTGTAATAACTTGAGAAATGGAAGGAAGTTTTACAATCTTAGAGAAAGTTGGTGACATTGTAATAAAAGAGCCGCGTTTGGCAAGTTCCACCAGAATAAAATACATTTAAAACCCAAGTAAGTGGGAGAGAAGACATTCATTTTCTCTAGTCATGGAGGAAGCGAACACATGGCGGTGACCCTGAGATGACAGGCGTCTCCTCCCTGAATCCAGTTTCCTTAGATTAATTGGCATCACCCTGGTGTCCCATTTTTCTGAGAGGGTGTCTGACCTCTTCTTAAGGATCCTATAGTTGCCGCCACCCTCAGTAATGATTCCTGGGCCTCATATGCCCTGATTGTGAAGAACTTCTTTCTCTGTGAAAGGTGAAGGCTCCTTCAGTGTAATCTCCGGGGATGTCCTCCTGTCATGTGCCCTCACCTCTCCGCTAAATCGCAATATCTCTGCGAGGAGAAAGGATTTATGAAGACAGGCGTGTAATCCATAGTGGCCGGGACAAGTATAATGACTACGAGGCATCTCAAAGACATCGACCGAAAATAGTCCGGGCCCCTGCAAGACCTCGGCCATGACAAGGATACAGCGCTTCATATAGGCCAAGACTGTTAGAGGAATTAGGGCTGAGTCTGATATGTTCATGTCTTAAAGGGGTACTCCACTGGAAACCTTTTTTTTTTTTATTTTATTTTTTTTTTTTAAATCAACTGGTGCCAGAAAGTTAAACAGATTTGTAAATTACTTCTATTAAAAAAATCTTAATCCTTCCAGTACTTATTAGCTGCTGAATACTACAGAGGAAATTATTTTCTTTTTGGAACACAGAGCTCTCTGCTGACATCCCAAGCACAATGCTGTCTGCTGACATCACGAGCACAGTGCTCTCTGCTGACATCACAAGCACAGTGCTCTCTGCTGACATCTCTGTCCATTTTAGGAACTGTCCAGAGCAGCATATGTTTGCAATGGGGATTTTTCTCCTACTCTGGACAGAGATGTCAGCAGAGAGCACTGTGCTTGTGATGTCAGCAGAGAGCTCTGTGTTCCAAAAAGAAAATAATTTCCTCTGTAGTATTCAGCAGCTAAGAAGTACTGGAAGGATTAAGATGTTTTAACAGAAGTCATACAAATCTGTTTCACTTTTTGGCACCAGTTTTCCACCAGAGTATCCATTTAAAAGGGTACTCCACTGGCCTGCGTCGGAACTAAATGTTCCGAATGCTGTTTTCGCGCTGCGGGGGTCGGCCACGCCGACCCCCGCAGCGTGAAAACAGCATTCGGAACATTTTTGTTCCAAACGCCGGCCATTGGAGTACCCCTTTAAAGGGGTATTCCCAAGTAAGATATATGGGGGGAGATTTATCAAGACCTGTTCAGAGGGAAAGTTGCTGAGTTGCCCATAGCAACCGATCAGATCGCTACTTTCATTTTTAACAAGGTCTCTGCAAAATGAAAGTAGCCATCTGATTGGTTGCTATGGGCAACTGGGCAACTTTGTCTCTGGACCGGTTTTGATAAATCTCCCCCTAAGAGTGGGGCAGTTGCCCATAGCAGCCAACCAGATCGCTTCTTTCATTTTTAAGAGGCCTTTTCAAAAATACAAGAAGCGATTTGATTGGGTGCTATGGGCAACTGCCCCACTCTTAGGGGGAGATTTATCAAAACCTGTCCAGAGAAAAAGTTGCCCAGTTGTCCATAGCAACCAATCAGATCACTTCTTTCATTTTGCAGAAACCTTGTTAAAAATGAAAGAAGTGATTTGATTGGTTGCTATGGGCAACTCAGCAACTTTGACTCTGGACATGTTTTGATAAATCTCTGTGTGTATATGACAGGGAGATGGTGATGGAGCTGTAGGGGCTGGTTAGAGGTGATGACATCACTCAGGGGGTGGGGCTTGAGCTCAAGATCCAGCCACGACTCCTGACACAGCAGAGGATGTAGTGTTGTCTTGTGTTATGTATCTGACAATGAAAGAACTACACAACTTCCTGTTAGGAGAAAGGAAGGAACAGAGTGCTGCTGAGACAATACTGCACTGCTGATGAAAGGACAACACAACTTCCTGTCAGGGGAGAGGGAGGAGCTGGGGGCTGGTGAGATAACACCAAACTGATAATAAGAGGGGGCTTATTAATAAGAGAAGATCGGGGGGGGGGGGGCTTAGACAAAACCACACTGACAACGGGTGGACTACACAATTTTCTGTCAGGAGAGAGGGAGGAGCCGAAGCTGCGGAGATAAAACCACACTGACAATGAGACATCTACACAACTTTATGTGAGGAAAGAGGTAGGAGCATGGGAGCTGCTGAGTTGCTAAGACAACACCAGACTGACAAAGAGTGGACTACACAACTTCCGGTCAGGAGAGAGGGAGGAGTCGGGGAGCTGCAGAGACAACACCAACCTGACAATTAAAGGACTGCTTAACTTCCTGTCAGGAATATTTCAAAATCATGCTGAAGCCAGTATAATTTGTGATGACACTATATTAGTAATGTATATCTATCTATCTATCTATCTATCTATCTATATATATATATATATATCTTCTATCTATCTCATATCTATCTATCTCATATCTTCTATCTATCTATCTATCTATCTCTTATCTTCTATCTATCTATCTCATATCTATCTATCTTTCTTTCTGCCTATGAAAGACAAAAATCCCAGCATCCAACACAATTATATCTATGATTGCCGATATGTAACATGGAAACAACCCCCCCCCCCCCCCTATACATTTCCTCTGATACATTCTCAGCCTTCCTGAGCATCTGCCACCATTAAACCGAGATGATCAGATGTTTATAGGAAAACGCTGCCGTCTCGTCCCATAGTTTTTACAAGGACAATAACGCTAATTATTTCACATGACGACCCATAAAGTCCTTCAGGACTAAACAACTGCACAAAACGGTACATGCATATAAAATATACATTATACCGCCTGCAGTTCACACACTGCCCGGGTCACTGACTTTTTTATTTTTTAAGACATTTAATTGTAGAATAACCCTCTCATTTCTCACTAGCGCCCACTCATTCTCTACGCCTGTCAGGACGGGAACTTATCATAAGCAAGAGGTTGGGTGTCTTCTGTCATGAGAAATGGGCACTAGAAACAGAGAGGCCCATCGGACATTGAGGCAATAGGTACTGGGGGAGTATACACAGAGCCTAGCATTTAACTGGAAAGGACAGTGGGAGGAGTCAGTCTACTGTAGTGTTCTACACCCAGTGCTCCTCCCACAAGTCCTTTTCAGTAAGATGCTAGGCCTAGTATAAATACCCCAAATTTGGCAGCTAGAGAGCTACTCCAAAAGCATGCTGATAGGTCAATTTTTGATTCGGATTGTGAGTCCTAATGGGGACTGCCAGATGTTGCAAAACTATAACTCTCAGCATGCCCGGACAGCCAACGGCTGTCCGGGCATGCTGAGAGTTGTAGTTTTGCAACACCTGGAGGTCCACAGCTTGGAGATCACTGTGATAGACACGTAGCCAAATTATAAGAATGTCACGCAGTAGTCCTGTATTATAGAAAGAAAGGACAGATGGACCCCAGATACCTTCACACCGAGTCCAGATATGTAGTGATTTAAGTTATTGGGTAGTAAAAAAATGGATCCCAGATACCTTCACACTGGGCCCAGGTAAGTAGTACTTTGAGTTATAGAGTAGTAATAGATTGATCCCAGATACCTTCACACAGTGCCTAGAAAATTATTATTTTGAATTATGGGATACAGATAAATGGATCCCAGATACCTTCACTCAGATAAGTAGTACTTTAAAGGGGTATGCCAGGATTCTTTTTTATTTGACTATGCTACAGGGGCTGTAAAGTTAGTGTAGTTCATAATATAGTGTCTGTACCTGTGTGTGACGGTTTTCTCACAATTCTTCTGTGATTTTCACCCAACTATTTATTTTTAACAGCATACAAAATGACTGTTGTCTCGGATTTTTCCCAGCTTGCAATGCGGCCGAGACCTGACATCACTAGTCAGCTGATGACAGCGAGCCTGTCTGCTTCAATGGGTGGAGCGATCACTTAGTGGGAGAGAGAGCAACTGCAACTTATGCAACAGCTGTAGGCACCCTGATTGAAAACCACAGGTCTTTTGTTTCAATGGGTGGGGTGGCTGATGTGTGGGAGGGAGGAAAATGGAATTGTGGGATTTGTAGTCAAAAAAAGAAAAGTCAAACAGGAAATACCAGTTCACAAACAGCTAGCCACAGTGTTATGGTAATCTCACAACATAGCCATTTATCCCCAAGACAAGTGCCGATCCTTTTTAAGCATGTCCATTACTGTCTGCCAGGTACGTACTAATATCACCTTATGGTGGATAACCCCTTTTTATAGTTATAGGGAAGTGATAAATGTATCCCAGATACCATCACACTGGGTCCAGGTAAGTAGTACTTTGAGTTATGGGTTGGTGATAGATGGATCCCAGATACCTTTACATTGAGCCCAGATAAGTAGTCATAGATTGATCCCAGATACCTTAATACAGTGCCCGGAAAATTATTACTTTAAATTATGGGATACTGATAAATGGATCTCAGATATCTTCTTCACACTAAGCTCAGATAAATAGTACATTAAGTTATAGGGTAGAGATAGATGGATCCTAGATACCTTCACACTAAGTCCAGATAAGTGGAACTTTGAGTTATGGGTTAGTGATAGATGGATTCCTGATACATTCACACTGAGCCCAGGTAAGTAGTACTTTAAGTTATAGGCTAATGATAGATGGATCCCAGATACCTTCCCACTTAGCCCAGGTAAGTAGTACTTTTAGTTAAAGAGTACTGGTAGATGGATCCCAGATACCTTCACACTAAGTCCAGATAAGTTGCACATTGAGTTATGGTTTAGTGATAGATGGATCCCAGATACCTTCCCACTGAGACCAGGTAAGTAGAAATTTGAGTTATGGCATAGGTTGGAGAAAAATATTGAGACAATAAACATTTTGCTTGGATAATTAATTGAGACAATAAGTATTTTACTTGGATAATTAATTTATGGAAAAAAAAAACTAATATAGATGAGATGAGATACAAATTCCATGTAACATATTGATATGAAACAAAGTGACGTTTCCATGTTGGACACTGTAGTATCAGCTGTATACAAGATATGATCCAGATAACCAAATGTTCACTCCGGTTCGTCATGTTACATTCTACAAAGGAGTATCGCCAACCCCTGACATACAGAACATGGTAGGCAATAGCGTGGAGAAGTAAATGGAGGCAATGCGAATCATCTGCTTGTTTGCAAACACGACTCCCGACCGTCTGCTGACAAATGAGATTCCGGTGGATTATGAAATATGAAGAATATTAAGCGGGTGTCGGATCGACAATCACCAATGTTTCTTCATGTTTATACCAGTAGACACATCCTCCTGTATCCCTCCACCAGATGTTTGGACTCGGCCCATTAATCCCACCGGTCGTCTCTCTAATGTAACGTAGTGCAGTGCAATCGGGTTATCGTAACGCAGAAGGTGTCATGGTCGATAGACCAAAGAGGAATCGGTTGAGGCTTACAAAAGAGTAGGGATGACACTGTGGTCGTATGTTATGAGGGACATCACTATTCTTTTCTTCTACTGGATTTGATCTATGGGGACATCTATTTTACTACGGGTGGTCATTGGTGGACAATAGTTATATTTGTCATCAGTTGGGATTGTCAACTGAGCACCTCTCTTATTTTGTTACGTTCTGTTCACCATAGTTGATCAATAGTGATACTATTTTATTGGGAATGGATTAATAGCAGGCCTCAAATAGCAGCCGGGAGCTCGTGACGTCATAGCCCCGCCCCCTCATGATGTCACGCCCCACCCCCTCAATGCAAGTCTATGGGAGGGGGCGTCACGAATCCTACATGACCAGACCTTGAGTGGAAATCTTGGGTGAGTTCCCACAGTTTTTATTTTCCCAGCACTTGGCCCCTGATCAATTGTGATCACTTAGGGTGTTGTCTGCTTTAGGGCGCGTTCACACTGAGTAATTCAAGAGGAATTTACTCGAGTCATTCCTCTTGAATTCTCCGCTTACAAATAATTAACATCTGCTTTGCCATTGACTTCAATGCATTTTCTTCTGCACTGTTCACACTGCGTAAATTCTGCTCGCGGAATTCCGTTCCGCTCGCGGAATTCAGTTCCGCCAGAAGAACATGTTCATTCCTCTTGAGGAATACGCTCGCAGAAGACCACTGAAGTCAATGGTAAAAATGTTTCTGCTTGAAATCGTTTCCGCACGGAATATGCGCAAAATTCATGTGGAATTTGTGCAAAATTTGTGTGGAAATTCTGCACACAAAAATAAATAAATAAATAAAAAGGGAAATCCCAATTGGTGGTTGCAGTCCAGAAAAAAAAAAACTGTTTCCTCCTATATTCCGTGTGGAATTCTGCATGAATTCTGCGCAATATTAGCGCAAATTTTGTGCAAAAAAAATTACACAGCTGAACTTTTATGCAAGGATTCCTCTCCTATTCCCCAATGTGAACGCACCCTTGGAAAAACCACTTTTAGGAACTTCTGAGCTACTAAACCTTTTTATGAGAAGTCCATCATCTAGTCAAAGATGGAATCTTTGTATCACTACCCTAGTATTCCCCAATCTTGGCTGCTCAGCTGTTAGGGCAGTGGTCTTTAACCTGTGGGCCTCCAGATGTTGCCAAATGACATCTCTTCTACTCTACTGGGCATAATTAATAGGGACGTCCTACGAGGAGCTACTCTATTATTCTATGGGTGGCCAGCGGTGAACAACAGTGATATTTATCATCAATTACAATCATGAATGGGAAACATCTCTTATTATGTTACGTTCTATTGGTTATAGTTGATCAAAAGTGATGCTATTTCATTGGGTATACATCAATAGTGATCATTTAGGGGGTTGTCTACGACTTTTAGTAAATTCTAAGTGAAAAAAACTTTTTTTATTAGAAGTCCATCATCTAGTCAAAAATGGAAGTGGATAGGCAGAGTATCTCTACCCTAGTATTGCCCAACCTTGGCTGCCCAGCTGTTAGGGCAGTGGTCTCCAAACTGTGGACCTCCAGATGTTGCAAAACTACAACTCTTCTACTATACTGGGTATGATCGATGGAGACATCCTATACGGAGGAACTACTGGTGGTCAATGGTGATATTGGGATTATCAATGGAGCAACTCTCTTGTTTTGTTACCTTCTATTGGTCTTAGTTGATTAATTGTGATATTTTATTGGGAATTGATTAACAGGGATATTATTTTAATGGGAATTGATTAATAGGGATATTATTTTATTGGGATCATTTAGGGGGTTGTCTGTTTTAGAAAGCCCACTTTAAGGCTAGGATTCCACTTGGTTTTTATTTCTGGCAGTTTTTGGAAAACTGCCACTGCAGTTTTTGAGCCAAAGTCAGAAGTGGATCCATACGGGAGGAGAAGTATAAGTCCTTCCTTTATATGTCCTATTCCTTATGGATCCACTTTCCAAAAACTGCTAGAAAAAAAACCAAGTGGAATCCTAGCCTTAGGGTTACGTTCACACGAATGGATCCCCAGCACGTATTACGCTGCGGATCCGTCGCTGAAGGACCGCTGTATGGTGCCTTTACAGGTGCCTGCTCGTAGCGGCAATATGCCGCTACCTGCAGACACACTGAATCGATGTGCGAGTCGCTGCGTACTCGCACACATCGCGGCCGCTCTTACTGCTCTATGAACTAGGCCGAGAGTTGCCGCGATGTGCGAGTATTCTGCGCATGCGCACGGCAACTCGCACATCGCAGTGTGTCTGCTCACAGCGGCAGATCCGCAGCGTAATACGCGCGTGATCAATTAGGGGGTTGTCTGTTTTAGAAAGCCCATTTTTAAGGTTACGTTCACACAAGCGGATCCCCAGTGCGTATTACGCTGTGGATCCGCCACTGAAGGACCTCTGTATAGTGCCTTTACAGGTGCCTGCACGGAGCGGCAATACGCCTCTACCTGCAGACACACTGAAGCAATGTGCGAGTCACTGCGCATGCGCGGTGTACTCGCACACATAGCGGCCGCTCCTCCTGCTCTATGAGCTAGGCCGAGAGCTCCCTTGATGTGCGAGTACTCTGCGCATGCGCACAGCAACTCGCACATCGCAGTGTGTCTGCTCACAGCGGCGGATCCGCAGCGTAATACGCGTTGGGGATCCGCTCGTGTGAATGCACCCTTAGGAATTTTTTTTTTTTTTATGACCAGTCCATCATCTAGTCAAAGAAGGAAGTGGATAGACATTATATATCTACCCTAGTATTCCCCAAAATTGGTTGCCCAGTTTTTAGGGCAATGGTCTCCTAACTGTGGACCTCCAGATGATGCAAAACTACAACTCCTAGAATTCCCGGACAGCCGTTGGCTGTCCGGGCATGCTAGGAGTTGTAGCTTTACAACATCTGCAAGTCCACAGCTTGGAGACCACTGTGTTAGGGCATGGTGAGAGTTGAAGTTCTGCAACACCTAGAGGGCCACAGATTGGCCGTTGATTTTAATAGAGCCCATGTAATGCTTTATTTCCCCTGCGGAGGCACTGTAGGGGAATGAAACGCTTGTTACCAGGTGCCTCTACAGATTACAACTGGTCTCAACAGCAAAAAAAAATCTATGATTAGCTCATTTTGGGAGGATCCTTTAATATTATGGTAATAATGAAAAAGAAAAACCCTTCATTCTCCCAAGACCCCAAAGCTCTTTAGGTGTTCTACTAAATGTTTATCTTTATAAGCACCATTTCAGTCACTGCTTAAAGGGGTACTCCCGTGGAAAACTTTTTTTTTTTTTTTTTTTAAATCAACTGGTGCCAGGAAGTTAAACGATTTGTAAATCACTTCTATTAAAAAATCTTAATCCTTCCAGTACTTTTTCGGGGCTGTATACTAAAGAGAAATTCAAAAAAGAAGTGCATTTCCTCTGATGTCATCATGACCACAGTGCTCTCTGCCGACCTCTGCTGTCCATTTTAGGAACTGTCCAGAGCAGCATATGTTTGCTATGGGGATTTTCTCCTGCTCTGGACAGTTCCTAAAATGGACAGCAGAGGTAAGCAGAGAGCACTATGGTCATGACATCAGAGGAAATGCAATTCTTTTTTGGATTTCTCTTTAGTATACAGCCCCTAAAAAATACTGGAAGGATTAAGATTTTTTAATAGAAGTGATTTACAAATCTGTTTAACTTTCTGGCACTAGTTGATTTAAAAAAAAAAAAAGTTTTCCACGGGAGTACCCCTTTAACATCCGTTGCCACAGATAGCAGGTCACATTCCCAGACCAACAATGTCCCTCATTACAGTAAATAGTTCATATTACAAATCTATGCCACCAAAATACGTGGATCACCCATCCAACCAAGAGCGAAAAGCGGACACTGAATTTTATCCTGAAATTTTAGGTATTTTAATGTAAAATCTTAGTGTCTTAAGAAGGAATAATTAAGGAGAGACAAAAGGAGGTCTTCAGACACTCAGCCTTGCCTAAGGAACCCTGGTATATTGAAAATGCAATCCAATCTGTAGGTGTATCCGGTTATAGAGCAGATTGATATATAATTTTGTGGGTAAAATCCCTGCTCATTCTAGGCTAAGTAGTCATGTGGGTGGTCCTACAGCTGTTTGTGTAAGTGTTGATGTAGAAGAAGCTGTCAATCATTGAGTAGGACGACCCACTTGACTTTTTTGCATTCTGGATAAGTAGTCGAGTGAATGGTGGTAATCGGCAATTGACAGCTTTCCCTACATGCACACTTGTACACAGACACCTATCAATCACTGACTAGGACCGCCCACATGACTACATAGCCCAGAATGAGAAGAAATTTTAAATACCTGCAGATTGTACTATATTGTATATATAATCTGCTCAGCTCCTCCTGCTCTATAACATGTTACCTGCATATTGTACTGTATTGTATATATCATCTGCTCAGCTCCTCCTGCTCTATAACATGATACCTGTAGATTGTACTGTATTGTATATATCATCTGCTCAGCTCCTCCTGCTCTATAACATGATACCTGTAGATTGTACTGTATTGTATATATCATCTGCTCAGCTCCTCCTGCTCTATAACATGTTACCTGCATATTGTACTGTATTGTATATATCATCTGCTCAGCTCCTCCTGCTCTATAACATGATACCTGTAGATTGTACTGTATTGTATATATCATCTGCTCAGCTCCTCCTGCTCTATAACATGATACCTGTAGATTGTACTGTATTGTATATATCATCTGCTCAGCTCCTCCTGCTCTATTACATGATACCTACAGATTGTACTGTATTGTATATATCATCTGCTCAGCTCCTCCTGCTCTATAACATGATACCTGCAGATTGTACTGTATTGTATATATCATCCGCTCAGCTCCTCCTGCTCTATAACATGTTATCTGCAGATTATAATGTATTGTATATATCACCTGCTCAGCTCCTCCTGCTCTATAACATGATACCTGCAGATTGTACTGTATGCTATATATCACCTGCTCAGCTCCTCCTGCTCTATAACATGATACCTGCAGATTGTACTGTATGCTATATATCCTCTGCTCAGCTCTTCCTGCTCTATAACATGATACCTGCAGATTGTACTGTATGCTATATATAATCTGCTCAGCTCTTCCTGCTCTATAACATGATACCTGCAGATTGTACTGTATTGTATATATTATCTGCTCAGCTCCTCCTGCTCTATAACATGATACCTGCAGATTGTACTGTATGCTATATATCATCTGCTCAGCTCTTCCTGCTCTATAACATGATACCTGCAGATTGCACTGTATTGTATATATAATCTGCTCAGCTCCTCCTGCTCTATAACATGATACCTGCAGATTGTACTGTATTGTATATTAGTGTTGAGCGCCATAGGCCATATTCGAATTCGCGAATATTCGCGAATATATGGACGAATATTCGTCATATATTCGCAAATATTCGCATATTCGTAATATTCTCGTTTTATTTTCGCATATGCGAAAATGCGCATATACGAAAATTTTATATGCAAAAATTAGCATATACGAACATTAACATAAACGGAAATTCACATATGCGAAAATTCGCACGTCAGTCTCATACAGTAGTATTAGAGCCTTCTTTACACCACACAAGCTGGAAGCAGAGAGGGGTGATCACTGTGATGTGTACTGTGAAGAAAAAAAGAAAAAAAAAAGAATATTCGTAATTACGAATATATAGCGCTATATTCGCGAATATTCGCGAATTCGCGAATATGCAATATTTGCGAATAAAATTCGTAATGCGAATATTCGCGAGCAACACTATTGTATATATCATCTGCTCATCTCCTCCTGTTCTATAACATGATACCTGCATATTGTACTGTATTTTATATATCATATGCTCAGCTCCTCCTGCTCTATAACATACCTGCAGATTGTACTGTATTGTATATATCATCTGCTCAGCTCCTCCTGCTCTATAACATGATACCTGCAGATTGTACTGTATTGTATATATCATCTGCTTAGCTCCACCTGCTCCATAACATGTTACCTGCAGATTGTACTGTATTGTAGATATCATCTGCTTAGCTCCTCCTGCTCTATAACATGATACCTGCAGATTGTACTGTATTGTATATATCATCTGCTCAGCTCCTCCTGCTCTATAATATGATACCTGCAGATTGTACTGTATTGTATATATCATCTGCTCAGCTCCTCCTGCTCCATAACATGTTACCTGCAGATTGTACTGTATTGTATATATTATCTGCTCAGCTCCTCCTGCTCTATAACATGATACCTGCAGATTGTACCGTATTGTATATATCATCTGCTCAGCTCCTCCTGCTCTATAACATGTTACCTGCAGATTGTACTGTATTGTAGATATCATCTGCTTAGCTCCTCCTGCTCTATAACATGATACCTGCAGATTGTACTGTATTGTATATATCATCTGCTCAGCTCCTCCTGCTCTATAATATGATACCTGCAGATTGTACTGTATTGTATATATCATCTGCTCAGCTCCTCCTGCTCCATAACATGTTACCTGCAGATTGTACTGTATTGTATATATTATCTGCTCAGCTCCTCCTGCTCTATAACATGATACCTGCAGATTGTACCGTATTGTATATATCATCTGCTCAGCTCCTCCTGCTCTATAACATGATACCTGAAGATTTTACTGTATTGTATATATATTATCTGTTCAGCTCCTCCTGCTCTATAACATGATACCTGCAGATTGTACTGTATTGTATATATCATCTGCTCAGCTCCTCCTGCTCTATAACATGATACCTGCAGATTGTACTGTATTGTATATATCATCTGCTCAGCTCCTCCTGCTCCATAACATGTTACCTGCAGATTGTACTGTATTGTATATATCATCTGCTCAGCTCCTCCTGCTCTATAACATGATACCTGCAGATTGTACTGTATTGTATATATCATCTGCTTAGCTCCACCTGCTCCATAACATGTTACCTGCAGATTGTACTGTATTGTAGATATCATCTGCTTAGCTCCTCCTGCTCTATAACATGGTACCTGCAGATTGTACTGTATTGTATATATCATCTGCTCAGCTCCTCCTGCTCTATAATATGATACCTGCAGATTGTACTGTATTGTATATATCATCTGCTCAGCTCCTCCTGCTCCATAACATGTTACCTGCAGATTGTACTGTATTGTATATATTATCTGCTCAGCTCCTCCTGCTCTATAACATGATACCTGCAGATTGTACTGTATTGTATATATCATCTGCTCAGCTCCTCCTGCTCTATAACATGATACCTGAAGATTTTACTGTATTGTATATATATTATCTGTTCAGCTCCTCCTGCTCTATAACATGATACCTGCAGATTGTACTGTATTGTATATATCATCTGCTCAGCTCCTCCTGCTCTATAACATGATACCTGCAGATTGTACTGTATTGTATATATCATCTGCTCAGCTCCTCCTGCTCCATAACATGTTACCTGCAGATTGTACTGTATTGTATATATCATCTGCTCAGCTCCTCCTGCTCTATAACATGATACCTGCAGATTGTACTGTATTGTATATATCATCTGCTTAGCTCCACCTGCTCCATAACATGTTACCTGCAGATTGTACTGTATTGTAGATATCATCTGCTTAGCTCCTCCTGCTCTATAACATGGTACCTGCAGATTGTACTGTATTGTATATATCATCTGCTCAGCTCCTCCTGCTCTATAATATGATACCTGCAGATTGTACTGTATTGTATATATCATCTGCTCAGCTCCTCCTGCTCCATAACATGTTACCTGCAGATTGTACTGTATTGTATATATTATCTGCTCAGCTCCTCCTGCTCTATAACATGATACCTGCAGATTGTACTGTATTGTATATATCATCTGCTCAGCTCCTCCTGCTCTATAACATGATACCTGAAGATTTTACTGTATTGTATATATATTATCTGTTCAGCTCCTCCTGCTCTATAACATGATACCTGCAGATTGTACTGTATTGTATATATCATCTGCTCAGCTCCTCCTGCTCTATAACATGATACCTGCAGATTGTACTGTATTGTATATATCATCTGCTCAGCTCCTCCTGCTCCATAACATGTTACCTGCAGATTGTACTGTATTGTATATATCATCTGCTCAGCTCCTCCTGCTCTATAACATGATACCTGCAGATTGTACTGTATTGTATATATCATCTGCTCAGCTCCTCCTGCTCTATAACATGATACCTGCAGATAGTACTGTATTGTATATATATTATCTGTTCAGCTCCTCCTGCTCTATAACATGATACCTGCAGATTGGGCTGCATTTTGAACGTGACAGATTTCCTTTAAATACAGGACTAGGGAGGCAAATTAAAGGAATGTCTAGATCATCGTTTCCCAACAAGTGTGCCTCCAGCTATTGCATAACTACAACTCTGGGCATGCTGTAAGTTGTAGTTTTGTAAAAGCAAAACTAAAACTACTCTGTCTGCTGGAGATCCTTCTATTATTTCCATTGGTGGGGGTGTCTGCTATGGTGGGTGACATATTAGGAGGACCCCCTGTACACTCTATTTAGCTAGATTATTGAATATCACTGATATAAAATCCATAAAAGACTCCTTGGTAGCGCAGACACACGCAGTCACAGTATGGCCTCCTCCTTTATCCCCACTGCTAGACTTGGCATGTATGATCCGACGAAGGGGGAGGAACCACGAAATGTGTTACCACGTTGTTTGCAATATAACTCGAATAACTTAAATAAAAATGTATTCATTAAGTTATCATCATAATAAAAAATAATAATAATATTAATAATAATAATAAAAATAATACATATTATTAAATAATAGTTTAAATTATTATTAAATAATAATACTAATTCTAAAAATAATAATACAAATATTATTAAATACAATATTATTATTAATAATAATAATTGTAATACTAATGATAATAATAATAAAATAAATAAAATATTAATAAATAAGATTTAACTTGAAGAGCTTACTGCCGGCACCATTCTTTGGAGCCTATTTTTCTTTCTCCCCCAAAACAAGTAATAATGTGCCCGTTTCTAATACCTATTATGTGTATCTCCACACATAGTATATCGTTCTGTCTCCGAGATTAAACTGCATATGACCACATATCCTCCCACCTACATGTACGGACATCCTTAGGCTATAAATACCGTATATAAACTGCATCTCGTCTGGATTGCCTGTCTGCAGTCTATTTTTATCTATACATGTCTTCACACACCATCTCCCTGTAAGACTATGGACTAGGTCTGCAGTAGGAAGCTGTGGAGATCTATACATTACGTGGATCCTTTGCATGTATTCATGATGTGTGGATACAGGCGGGAGGCCTATGGTAAGTATATGGAGTGAGTATGTGGGATCATAGGCGTACAGTAGATGACGGTATAATATACATGTATGTCAAGTCCATGTATAATGACTAAGCTGTGGTATGCGGACGGCTTGGTAAATTCTGTCACCATCTGGCATTGACTTTTTGCTGACCTAGATTCTATGTGAAATGACTCAGAAACAGCCCGGGTTACATAGAATCTACACAATGTACACTGTTAATCCCCCTCCCCACCACCACCAATCCAACCCCCACCATCCCCATCTTCCAGTGTCTGATTTCCCATTCACTGTTCATTGATCTGTATTTAGGAAACACATGAATACTCTACACTACCCAATTACCCTGGCATGAAATCTCATCATCCCGAACAAGATGTATTTCATTTTGCTTGGAGATGTCTTAAAATAATCATCTCGTGGGCCGTGAAGCTTGCAATTCTGCACATACACACACACACCAAAAAGGCCGCCCTCGGGGCCTCAGTGCCTCTTGGGCCACTGGGGCTGCCAATGTGTATCTAGAATTCAAAATAAATAAATAAACAAATAAAATAAATAAATAAACAAAACTGACCCAACATATTGGATCTCCTGCAAAAAGACAGAGGTGCCGCTGTGTGAGAACAGTGAAGGGTCTGTTGGGATTTTGGCACGCCTCCCCCCCCCTCTCAGATCCATAACCCCCCCCCCCCTCCCCTTTTGGGCAGAATGTTGCCCCCGCCCACTGGCTACTTCATACATTGCATGGACTAAGTACGATCACCATTGAATGGGAATTTTTTATTTTATTTTTTTTTTATCTCCTCAAGGGGTGCATCATATCTCATTGGAAAGGAATATTGGCAGCTACTTGAGTATACTGGGATTAGACGTGTTTTTGCAAACACCATCTGTCATCCATTAGCGTTATTTATAATATAGGAAATTAAAGTCAATTCAATCACAGCCGAACCTGCACCCATAGATGGCTAATGCCTCCGACATATTGTATCCTTCAAGGTGTCTGCAACACATCAGAACATGCAATGTTACATTCCCAATCCCCCATTCATCAGAAGAGTCTCATGTCCCTCCACCTTGGATGACACCTTCAAGTCTACAACTTTGGCTGTCATCACTTTGCGGTGCCCCATATGGTCTATGGGTCGTCCATTGAAGAGCCCTCCGAAGAAATAAGGGTGGTCAATGATGATGCAGTCACTGGGTCAATGCCATGAGAAGTTCCTTTCGTCAGAATATTTAAAATGGCAAAATAAGAAATAAATAATATAAAAAACAAAAATTATATATATATATATATATATATATACATATTATTTATGATTATTATTATAATAATAATAATGTAGAATTTTTTAACAGAACATTTAAAATGGCAAAATAATAAATAAATAATATTAAAAAAATTAAATAATATATATATATATATATATATATATATATATTATAATAATACATATTATTTATGATTATTATTATAATAATAATGTAGAATTTTTTTTACAGAACATTTAAAATGGCAAAATAATAAATAAATAATAGAAGAAAATAAAATAATATATATATATATATATATATATATATATATATATATATATATATTATAATAATACATATTATTTATGACTATTATAATAATAATAGTGTAGCATTTTTTTTACACAACAATTAAAATGGCAAAATAATAAATAAATAATATAAATATATAAATAAACATATATATATATATATATATATATATATATATATATTTATTTATTATAATACATATTATTTATGATTATTATAATAATAAAATAATAAATATTATTTATAATAAATATAAATAATAATTATTATTTATCATTTATTATAATATTTTTTTTCTCTTTCTTTTTTTTTGTTTTTTTTTTTTCTCTTTTGCTACAGCTTTCGACTTATGTTTTGTCAATGGTAAATTGGATGATTGGAGCAGATTTGCAAGCGCCGTGGTGTCTGCAAGGACTGAGGCAACACAGGTAAATGTAGGAAGAAATAACATGCAGAGTGCTAGGCATCGAATTGAGGACTAGACTAATGGCATCTGTGTAGTTAGAATGCAGTCTAAGGCCAACCGTGTGGGCTCTACAGTGGTGGTCTTCAAACGGTGGACCTCCAGAGGTGGCGAAACTACAACTCCCAACGTGACCGGACAGCCGTTGGCTGTCCGGGCACGTTGGGAGTTGTAGTTTTGCCACCTCTGGAGGGCCGCCGTTCGGAGGCCGCCACTCTAGACATGTGGCCGAGACAACCTAAAGAACGATTCCACCTTATTAGTATGGGATGCCCCATACAGTTTCCTTCTCCGCCAGGTCATGGGAGACCAGGTGACACCATGACATAACTCCCAATCCCAAAAAAATAGCCAACCTACGGAACATACAAGGTCATGACGAACAGAGTTGGAGAAGACAATGTGCAGGAATGTTTTTTTTTTTTTTCATGCCAAGACTCACCGTAGACCCCTTGACTACAGACGTCTTCAACGAGAACTGTCAATAGCCACAAGAGGAGGAAACTTAAATCCATCTTCACGTTAACATGGACATATCCAGCCTGAGGGACAACAGCAGGACCTTTTTTTTTTTCCAGAGGCCGACGACCGACCCAACTACCCTCTGGTCCCAGTTTAGATCCCAATTCACAGGTGGTCACTGGTAATCACCCAACGAAACCTCCATTCCCCCCCCCCCAAACCCCAGCAGCAGGTATAGAATAAAATAAAGGACAGTATTGCTAGAAGTCTATTATAAAAACGGGTCCCATGCAAGACGACGTGCCCAACGCTCCTTGGTCAATCTGGTGGTGTTGGTGGGAATAGAGGGGTGGGGGGGGTGGGGGTTAAAAAGTAACTCGCAGTGGTCCCTGGAGAAGAATTAGCAGAGCAGACTGAACGCAGTCCAACAACCAGACCCCTCGGGATTTTCCTACCCCCATTCCATTAGTTGCCGTTGCCATTGCAAAATGCAAATTATCAAAAAAAATCCAAGATCCAGCCTGGCAACCGGTGCAAAGACGAGGGACGTGCGGATAGCCGGGGGGGTGTCGAGAAGACCGAGCGTGTCCGATCACTCATCAGATCCAAGGCAATGACATGAAGCAGCATACATGTCCAGCAGCAGCAGCAGCAGGCAGGAGGAGAAGGAGAAGAAGAAGACCCCCATAGGAATGAATGAATGAACCAAGAGCACAGGACCAACCCCAGCTGCAGGAAATGCAAATGAAGCTAAACCTGGCAGGGAGGGATTGCAGCACAGATTAATATTCTTGTCATTTGGTGGCACAATCCGGGGAGCTGTCCAGGGTGCTGCACCTCCATCCGCTGTGTGTGCAGGGGGTGTCAGTGTGGGTGTATGTGTGTATGTGTGTGTATGTGTGAGTGTGTGTGCAGCAGGAAGGAGAGCGGAGCTGTGTGTGTGTGGTCACGTTGGGATCTACGTGGAGAGAGGAGCTGGAGCCTGCAGCCGCAGCCAGCGACGTCAAAGCTGCGTGTCCCCCCACCCCCCGCTCCCGACACCCCCTCCGCCCCGACCGCAGCTCATCTGTATGGGGAGCGGCATGTACAGCCTGGGAACCGGGAGGGAGGAAGGGACCCCCCCCCTGTACGGACTGCAGTGCAACGGGGAGGGAAGGGTTAAGGATGCACGGTGTCTGGAGGAGCTCAGCACCATGGACAGGTCCTGTACACACAGTGCGGTGCTGCGGCCGGGGGGATGGACAGCACCGAGTGTATGATGTATACAGGGGAGGATTAGATAGATAGATAGATAGATAGATAGATAGATAGATAGATAGATAGATAGATAGATAGATGATAGATAGATGATAGATAGATAGATAGATAGATAGATAGATGATAGATAGATGATAGATAGATAGATAGATAGATAGATAGATAGATAGATAGATAGATAGATAGATAGATAGATATATTAGATTAATAGATATATGATAGATAGATAGATAGATAGATAGATAGATAGGAGATAAATAGATAGATAGATAGATATGAGATAGATAGATAGATGATATATAGATAGATATGAGATAGATAGATATGAGGTAGATAGATAGATATGAGATAGATAGATAGAGATGAGATAGATAGATATGAGATAGATATGAGATAGATATGAGATAGATAGATAAATAGATATGAGATAGATAGATAGATAGATAGATAGGAGATAGATAGGAGATAGATAGATAGATAGATAGATAGATAGATAGATAGGAGATAGATAGATAGGATATAGATAGATAGATAGATATGAGATAGATAGATAGATATGAGATAGATAGATAGATAGATAGATAGATAGATAAATAGATAGATAGATAGATAGATAGATAGATAGGAGATAGATGGATAGATAGATATATAGATATGGGATAGATAGATAGATAGATATCAGATAGATAGATATGAGATAGATAGATAAATAGGAGATAGATAGATATGAGATAGATAGATAGATGATAGATAGATATGAGATAGATAGATATGAGATAGATAGATATGAGATAGATAGAGAGATAGATAGAGAGATAGATAGATAGATATGAGAGATATATATGAGATACATAGAGAGATGATAGATATGAGATAGATATATGATAGATTGATATGAAATAGATATGAGATATGAAATAGATAGATAGATATGAGATATATATGAAATAGATATGAGAAATTAGATATGAGATAGATAGATAATAGTTATATATGAGATAGATAGATTAGATAGATATGAGAGAGAGAGATATGAGATAGAGAGATAGATATGAGATAGATATATAGATAGACAGATATGAGATAGATATGAGATATATAGATAAATAGATAGATATGAGATAGATAGATATGAGATAGATAGATATGAGATAGATAGATAGATAGATATGAGATAGATGGATAGATATGAGATAGATATGAGATAGATTAGTGTTGAGCGGCATAGGCCATATTCAAATTCGCGAATATTCGCATATTGGTAATATTCTCGTTTTATTTTCGCATATGCGAACATTCGCACACCGGTCTCACACAGTAGTATTAGAGCCTTCTTTACACCACACAAGCTGGAAGCAGAGAGGGATGATCACTGTGAAAAACAAAACAAAAAAAAAACACGAATATTCGTAATAACGAAAATATAGTGCTATATTCACGAATATTCGCGAATTCGCAAATATGCGATATTCGCGAATAAAATTCGTATTGCGAATATTCGCGAGCAACACTAAGATAGATATGAGATAGATAGATAGATATGAGATAGATAGATATGAGATAGATAGATAGGAGATATATAGATATGAGATAGATATGAGCTAGATAGATATATAGATATGATATAGATAGATAGATATGAGATAGATAGATAGATAGATATGAGATAGATATGAGCTAGATAGATATATAGATATGATATAGATAGATAGATATGAGATAGATAGATAGATAGATATGAGATAGATAGATATGAGATAGATAGATAGATAGATATGAGATAGATATGAGATAGATATATAGATATGATGTAGATAGATAGATGAATAGTAGTGATCGGCAGGGGCCATATTCAAATTTGCAATATTTTTTGCAAATATATGGACGAATATTAGTCGTATGTTCGCTAAATTCGCATATTTGCTATGTTCATTCCCTTTTTTTTCCCATGAGACAATTCAGAATGAAATTCACATAGTGCGGATGCACGATTATATCTTTGCCCTAAAAGAAGGGAGGGATCAGTGTCCTCTGGAAGTGCTGATATTCAGTAATATTTGCATATTCGCACATACAAAATATTCGCGCTCCACACCGACCCACACAGTAAATAATATTGGAGCCTTCTTTGGACCACAAGATGGAAGCCGGGAGGGATGATCAGTTTTTTTTTACACAGTACACGTCATTGTTGTTTATATATTAGTAATTACGAATATATAGCGCTAGATTCTAAATATAATATATAGCGCTAGATTCTAAATATAATATATAGCGCTAGATTCTAAATATAATATATAGCGCTAGATTCTAAATATAATATATAGCGCTAGATTCTAAATATAATATATAGCGCTAGATTCTAAATATAATATATAGCGCTAGATTCTAAATATAATATATAGCGCTAGATTCTAAATATAATATATAGCGCTAGATTCTAAATATAATATATAGTGCTAGATTCTAAATATATAGCACTAGATTCTAAAATTGCAAAGTGCCGATATTCACGGTAAAAATTAGCATTTCGAATATTCGCGCTCAACACTAATAGATACATAGATATAAAAGATAAGTCCAAACTGAGCCCCAAGGGGGACATTTATCTTTGTAGGTGTAAGTGAAGCATTTATCATTGTAGGTGTAAGTGAAGCATTTATCATTGTAGGTGTAAGTGAAGCATTTATCATTGTAGGTGTAAGTGAAGCATTTATCATTGTAGGTGTAAGTGAAGCATTTATTATTGTAGGTGTAAGTGAAGCATTTATCATTGTAGGTGTAAGTGAAGCATTCATCATTGTAGGTGTAAGTGAAGCATTTATTATTGTAGGTGTAAGTGAAGCATTTATCATTGTAGGTGTAAGTGAAGCATTTTTCTACACCTTTTTTTGTGTGCTGGTGATGTGTAGGAGCAACAAATTTATATAAATGGTCGCAGAGCATGTGATAAATTTTGTGTAGGTCACATTTTCTGAAATTTCTCTTTTCACATACACCAAAAAGCTAAACTACATATTGGCTGGTTTAGTTTAGAGACTTTTCAGTTGCTTTGTGCCTTTTTTGCACCTTTTCACAAAAAGGCGCAGTTCATAAAACCCTCTGAACTTATAGGTTACCCTAGGGCAACCCAGCAAAAACCCTTTGTTTTCCCATATACCTAAATTAACAGTGCAGTCTTCATTGTGATTTCCGCACATAAATTGTGGTTTACAATTGTCATGCGCTCCATTGTCCTATTGACCACATGGTCTATTATTGTGAACTAGTAAACCAATGCAAGGTGCCAGCAGTAACACCTGCATTATTTGAAATACTCAGGACAGGGCGTCTGTATTAAAACCTAAAATGCCCCCCTCAACATGTTTCACTACCTAATGTAGCGTTGACAAGAGGCAAATGGGCCTCCATATACCTGTCTCCAATGTGATATATGGTTCATAAATCCCGTCCATATTCATGTGTATTGCCAAAATCAGTGGATTACAACTCAAAATCAGCAGAAATGTGTACACCAAAAGGCGCAAATAAACCCCGCTTACGCCTTTTTTGCGCCTTTTCTAGACACAAAAAACAGTCTTAAGACAATGATAAATGTCGGCCAAAGTTTCTATAATATTTTGTGTGGTCACCCTTATTTTCCAGCACTGCCTTAAAGGAGATACACAGTCTTGAAAAATTTATCCCCTATCCTAAGAATAGGGGATACATTTCAGATCACAGGGGAACCCCCACGATCTCCCGCACCCGTATCGCAGGAAGGGGGTGTGTCGACCACCGCATGATGCGGCGGCTGACACGCCCCCTCAATACAACTCTAAGGCAGAGCTGGAGCGCTGTGTTTGACAATATCCGGCTCCGCCATAGCACTGTATTGAGGGGGCATGTCGGCCGCTGCTTTGTGCGGTGGTTGACACGCACTCTCTGGCCAGCCGGGGACCCGTACAGGAGATTCAGAGGGGGGGGGGGGGGGAGGCAGTGGTCGGACCCTAGGACAGGGGATAAGTTGTTCAGGACTGAACTACTCCTTTAAGCCTCTTGGACATGGATTTCACCAGCTTCACAGGTTGTCACCAGAGTCCTCTTCTACTCCTGGTGGAGACCTTGCGCCCCCTTTACACCTTTCGTATTAGGATGCCCCACAGAGGCTCAATAGGGTGTAGGGGTCTGGAGACATGCTTGGCCAGTCCATCACCTTTATCCTCAGCTTATCCGAGGCAGTGGTGGTCTTGGAGGTGGTTGGGGTCATGTGTGAATACTGTCCTGTGGCCCAGTCTCCGAAGGGAGGGGATCATGCTCTGCTTCAGTATGTCACAGTACATCTTTGCATTCATGGTTCCCTCAATGATCGGAAGCTCCCCAGTGCCAGAAGCACTCATGCAGGCCCAGACCATGACACTCCACCACTATACTTGACTGTAGGGAAGACACTTGTCCTCCTTTATGGTCGACAGCCATGTAAACCAATTTGATGCAACATATGGTCTAAATACAGACAGACTGACCCCGACCCCCTTCAACCTATGCAGCATTTCTGGAAGAAGTCATATGTCTATTTCCCAAAGACACCCTCTGAATATGCTGCTGAGCATGTGCACTCAACTTCTTTGTTCAACCTGACAAGGCCTTTTCTAAGTGGAGCCTGTCCTGTGAAACCACTGTATGGGCTTGGCCACCATATTGAAGCTTAATTTCAGAGTCTTGGCAATAATCTTCTAGCATAGGCCATTAGATCCCTTCAGATCCTCAAAGAGTTATTTGCCATTACATGCCATATTGAGCTTCCAGTGACTAGGGGAGATACTTATGGGAAACACTGTATATATTGTGAGGGGTGGACTCACTTATGGGATATACTGTATATAATGTGAGGGGTGGATTCACTTATGGGAGATACTGTATATATAATGTGAGGGGTGGACTCACTTATGGGAGATACTGTATATAATGTGAGGGGTGGACTCACTTATGGGAGATATTGTATATATTATGTGAGGGGTGGAGTCACTTATGGGAGATACTGTATATATAATGTGAGGGGTGGAGTCACTTATGGGATATACTGTATATATAATGTGAGGGGTGGAGTCACTTATGGGATATACTGTATATAATGTGAGGGGTGGACTCACTTATGGGAGATACTGTATATATAATGTGAGGGGTGGACTCACTTATGGGATATACTGTATATATAATGTGAGGAGTGGAGTCACTTATGGGATATACTGTATATATATAATGTGAGGGGTGGAGTCACTTATGGGAGATACTGTATATATAATGTGAGGGGTGGACTCACTTATGGGAGATACTGTATATATAATGTGAGGGGTGGAGTCACTTATGGGAGATACTGTATATAATGTGAGGGGTGGAGTCACTTATGGGATATACTGTATATATAATGTGAGGGGTGGACTCACTTATGGGAGATACTGTATATATAATGTGAGGGGTGGAGTCACTTATGGGATATACTGTATATAATGTGAGGGGTGGAGTCACTTATGGGATATACTGTATATAATGTGAGGGGTGGAGTCACTTATGGGATATACTGTATATATAATGTGATGGGTGGACTCACTTATGGGATATACTGTATATATAATGTGAGGGGTGGAGTCACTTATGGGAGATACTATATATATAATGTGAGGGGTGGACTCACTTATGGGAGATACTGTATATAATGTGAGGGGTGGACTCACTTATGGGAGACACTGTATATATAATGTGAGGGGTGGACTCACTTATGGGAGATACTGTATATATAATGTGAGGGGTGGAGTCACTTATGGGAGATACTGTATATAATGTGAGGGGTGGACTCACTTATGGGGTATACTGTGTATAATGTGAAGGGTGGAGTCACTTATGGAAGATACTGTATATATAATGTGAGGGGTGGAGTCACTTATGGGAGATACTGTATATATAATGTGAGGGGTGGACTCACTTATGGGAGATACTGTATATATAATGTGAGGGGTGGAGTCACTTATGGTATATACTGTGTATATAATGTGAGGGGTGGAGTCACTTATGGGATATACTGTATATATAATGTGAGGGGTGGACTCACTTATGGGATATACTGTATATAATGTGAGGGGTGGACTCACTTATGGGAGATACTGTATATATAATGTGAGGGGTGGACTCACTTATGGGATATACTGTATATATAATGTGAGGGGTGGACTCACTTATGGGAGATACTGTATATATAATGTGAGGGGTGGAGTCACTTATGGGATATACTGTATATAATGTGAGGGGTGGAGTCACTTATGGGAGATACTGTGTATATAATGTGAGGGGTGGACTCACTTATGGGATATACTGTATATATAATGTGAGGGGTGGACTCACTTATGGGATATACTGTATATATAATGTGAGGGGTGGACTCACTTATGGGAGATACTGTATATATAATGTGAGGGGTGGACTCACTTATGGGAGATACTGTATATATAATGTGAGGGGTGGAGTCACTTATGGGATATACTGTATATATAATGTGAGGGGTGGACTCACTTATGGGATATAATGTATATATAATGTGAGGAGTGGAGTCACTTATGGGATATACTGTATATATAATGTGAGGGGTGGAGTCACTTATGGGATATACTGTATATAATGTGAGGGGTGGAGTCACTTATGGGATATAATGTATATATAATGTGAGGGGTGGAGTCACTTATGGGATATACTGTATATATAATGTGAGGGGTGGAGTCACTTATGGGAGATATTGTATATATAATGTGAGGGGTGGACTCACTTATGGGAGATACTGTATATATAATGTGAGGGGTGGAGTCACTTATGGGAGATACTGTATATAATGTGAGGGGTGGACTCACTTATGGGATATAATGTATATATAATGTGAGGGGTGGAGTCACTTATGGGATATACTGTATATATAATGTGAGGGGGGGGACTCTCTTATGGGAGATACTGTATATATAATGTGAGGGGTGGAGTCACTTATGGGAGATACTGTATATATAAAATAGATAGATAGAGGAAGTAACATTTTAGAATGGACAAGTTACTACCTTTGTCATGAATATACTTAGATATCTAGCAATACACACATTGACATACAAGCTCTATTTTTTTCAGATGCCAAATAATATGTAAGAATTTGGCCCAACATCCCCACGTCTAGTGTCAGCTCCAACATCGACCATAAGGGTCACATTCTCAGTATTTCCATAGAAGACTGAACCCCCGGTAAGAGACGGATCAGTGACGCCTCCCTGGCCCCTTCGCGGTTTTACCATAATTTATAAACACATAACTTAGACGTTTTCTCGGTTTCTGGTTGATATTCTGTTTCCTTGCAGTAACGTGATCTTTCCCTCTACCCACTTTAATGTTACTGGAAAAAAAAAAACATCCATGCTGTACATGCTGACAAGGTGTACAGGGGGTGCAATGGTACAAGACCTGTACCTGGCGGAAATAGATTTCATGGGTCCCTATGTAACCCCTATAGATATAATATACAGTAGTGATTTGCAAACTGTGGACCTCCAGCTGTTGCAAAACTACAACTTCCAGCATGCCCGGACAGCCAACGGCTGTCCGGGCATGCTGGAAGTTGTAGTTTTGCAACAGCTGGAGGTCCACAGTTTGCACACCTAGGATATACAGCATTTTCCTTTGGGCCAGAGACCAAGATACCGAGTTCCTCTGGCAGGGCGATGATTGCTCTGAGTGTTCTAGAGAAGAAGATGTGGCTATACAGATATTATCTATCGAATTAAAGCGACTACAGTAACACACATCTCCATTTCTGGTCAAACAGGGGAACGCATTATATCTGGATCATATTGCCAAAGCTACAAAAAGATAATGTTACGGAAAATGCATTAACTTGCTATACTGACAAGGAGAGCGGTAATAAATGTTGAGTCTGGCCGAGATCTATATACCTATAAATCATTCAGCATTACAATGATATCGGCGGAAGGGGGCTTGTCCGGCTTTGAACACCCATTTATATCTACTGATAGACTGTATTAAGGAATTTTGATTTAATAGGGAAAGAAAGAGGGTCTTAAAAAAAAAGACAGACATAGACACAGCATTGATTTGAAAGGGTAGGGTGTAATGCTTGTTTTCCCCTGCGGTGGCGCTGCAGGGTAATTCAACGCTTACTGGCCAACTCTGGACCTGGGTATTTACCCACTTTATATGGTGCATTGTTTATTTTTTCCTTATGTCACATTATCGAGTTGCCTGTGTGCTTTGTAAGTTCTGTTTATTTATGTTTGACAATTCTCGTTGTCCCCTGATGAAGCCTATTGTATAATGGGCAGTGGAAACACACTGGGACAAGGTTTCATTTGTGGAAATAAAAAAATTCAACCCTTACTAACAGTTTCCTTTCAAATCACAGTTGATTGCTGAGCATCTGAAGGACACTTTGTAACGAGCCTATTGTCACATGATCCTTCTATATGGGCAGGACATCACCAGGACTAAGGAATGAGGGATCTGAGTGATTTTTCCAACTCTGGGCCTGGGTATTTACCCTCTTTGTATGATGCATTGTTTATCTTTTCATTATGCCACATTATCCAGTTGCCTATGTGCTCTTTATGTATGTATGACAATCCTTGTTGGCCCCTGATGAACTCTGTTGTGTAATGGGGGTAGAAACATGTTGGGACAAGGTTTCCTTTGTGGCAATTAAAAAAATTCAACCCTTACTAACAGTTTCCTCACAAATCACAACTGATTGCGGAGCATCTAAAGTACACTTTGTAATGAGCCTATTGTCACATGATCCTTCTATATGGGCAGGACATCACCAGGACTAAGGAATGAGGGATCTGAGTCAATAGTCCAACTCTAGACCTGGGTATTTACCCTCTTTATATGATGCATTGTTTATCTGTTCATCATGCCACATTATCCAACTGCCCTATGTGCTTTTTCATGACAATTCTTGCTGTCCCCTGATGAATCCTGTTGTGTAATGGGTGGTCGAAACACGTTGTGGCAAGGTTTCTTGGCAATTAAAAAATTCAACCTTTACTAGCATTTTCTTTAAAAATCACAGCTGATTGCTGAGCTTCTAAAGGACACATTGTGATGAGTTTATTGTCACATGACCCTTCTACTCAGTAGAATTGTCCACAGCAGGGAAGAGCTTTTAGAAGCAGGAACTGGGTGCTGTCGGAACATCAGCATCAGCAGCAGGGGGATTAAGGCAGGGATAGGGACATACAGTGTTCAGTGTTAACTGAGATATCTGTCCCACAATTTCTCAGATCTCTTAATCCTCAGTCCTGGTGATGATGGGCAGGACATTACCAGGACTAAGGAATGAGGGGTCTGAGTGAGTGGTCCAATTCTGGACCTGGGTATTTACCCTCTTTACACAGTGCATTGTTTATCTTTTCATTATGCCACATTATCTAGTTGCTCATGTGCTTTTCAAGCTCTGTTTATATATGACAATTTTGTGTCTTGTTGCAGTTGTCCCCTGATGAACCCCATTGTGTAATGGGGGTGAAAACAAGTTGGGACAAGGTTTCTTATGGGGAAATAAGAAAATTCAACCCTAACTAGCAGTTTCCTTACAAATCACAGCTGATTTCTGATCATCTGGAAAACACTTTGTGATCAGCTTATTGTCATATGACCCTTCTATCCAGTAGACATTTTTCACAGCAGGGAATAGCTTTGAGAAGCAGTTCTGTGGACATCAGCAGGGGTGATTGGGTCTGGGACAGCGACATACCATGTTTAGTATTAACTGAGATACCTGTCCCACAATTGCTCTGATCCTTTCATCCTTGTTCCTTGTGATGATGGGCAAGACATCACCACGGTCAAAGAATGAAGGACCCAAGTGAGTGGTCCGACTCTGGACCTGAGTATTTACTCTTTTTACACGGTTGTTCATCTTTTCATTATGCCATATTATTCAGTTGCTCGTGTGCTTTTTAACCTCTGTTTATTTATCTAGGACAATTTTGTGTCTTGTTGCACTCTATTGTATAATAGTGGTAGAAACACGTTGGGGCAGGATTTCTTTTTAAGAAATTAAAAAATTAGGTCAGATTAGATAGACCTAGGGCATACATCTCAAGGTTGATCTCTTTGTCTGGGGGTCCTCTAGGACATTTTTTACATAAGTTTTGCACTCTTCTGTGACATTTGTTTTGGCACATTGTCATTCGGTGTTTCATTAAATCACACTGCTTAGGGTTTTGGGGAACATATCGGACCTTTGATGATATTTTTTCTTTTTAATGCTTACCTATGTATTTTTTTTTCAATCCTGTGATGTTACGTTCATATCGATGCCCCCTGATGAATTATCTTTATCAGTTTCTTTACTTAGAAATAACACTTCTACCAATCAGAAGTAGCCAATGGAGAACAAGTATTCAATCTTCCTGCAGCGCCCCTCAGGAGAAATAAAGAACTACACTATTTCAATTAAAATCAATGGGCTGGACAGAATCGGTCCTCCAGAAGGAAATAAAGACATAATGGGGTCCTAAAAAGGTGCCTCCTCCTTTTTTATCCAGAGTTCCATAGTAATATCTTTGAAACTTGACTAACTCAGCCAAACCAACTATACAGCAGTGGACCCTAACCGAGACCTCAGGATCCACTAACATTTCAGGCTTTTTAAAGGGGTATTCCAGGAAAAAAATGTTGCTTTTCTAATATTAACTGGCTCCAGAAAGTTAAACAGATTTGTAAATTACTTCTATTAAAATAATCATTAATCAATAATCATTCATCCTTCCAATAATTATCAGCTACTGAAGTTGATTTATTCTTTTCTGTCTGGCAACAGTGCTCTCTGCTGACATCTCTGCTTGTTTCAGGAACTGCTCAGAGTAGAAAAGGTTTGCTATGGGGATTTTCTTCTACTCTGGACAGTTCCCGAGACAGGTCTGATCAGAGAGCACTTAGACAGAAAAGAACAGCTCAACTTCAGCAGCTGATAAGTACCGAAAAAGTTAAGATTTTTGAATAGAAGTAATTTACAAATCTGTTTAACTTTCCGGTGCCAGTTGATATATATAAACATGTTTTTCCTGGATAGCCCCTTTAAGTTTCTGCATTGGGATAAAACCGGGAAAAATTGGTGGGCTTCGAAGACTAGGTTAGGGACCTCTGCTTTATATCACTCATATAAAGATCTGGACTGTTGGTGACCATGAGGACTGGGTTGGGACCTCTGCTCTATACCACTCATATAAATATCTGGACTGTTGGTGGCCATGAGGACTGGGTTGGTGACCTCTGCTCTATACCACTCATATAAAGATCTGGACTGTTGGTGGTCATGAGGACTGGGTTGGGGACCTCTGCTCTATACCACTCATATAAAGATCTGGACTGTTGGTGGTCATGAGGACTGGGTTGGGACTTCTGCTCTATACCACTCATATAAATATCTGGAGTGTTGGTGGCCACGAGGACTGGGTTGGGACCTCTGCTCTATACCACTCATATAAAGATCTGGATTGTTGGTGGCCATGAGGACTGGGTTGGGACCTCTGCTCTATACCACTCATATAAATATCTGGACTCTTGGTGGCCATGAGGACTGGGTTGAGACCTCTCCTCTATACCACTCATATAAATATCTGGACTGTTGGTGGGCATGAGGACTGGGTTGGGACCTCTGCTCTATACCACTCATATAAAGATCTGGACTGTTGGTGGCCATGAGGACTGGGTTGGGACCTCTGCTCTATACCACTCATATAAAGATCTGGACTGTTGGTGGCCATGAGGACTGGGTTGGGACCTCTGCTCTATACCACTCATATAAATATCTGGACTGTTGGTTGCCATGAGGACTGGGTTGGGACCTCTGCTCTATACCACTCATATAAAGATCTGGACTGTTGGTGGCCATGAGGACTGGGTTGGGACCTCTGCTCTATACCACTCATATAAAGATCTGGACTGTTGGTGGCCATGAGGACTGGGTTGGGACCTCTGCTCTATACCACTCATATAAAGATCTGGACTGTTGGTGGCCATGAGGACTGGGTTGGGACCTCTGCTTTACATCATATCTATCTTCTGGCATCTGATCCATACAAATGTATCTAAAGTAAAATAGACAAGGATCCCGACCACTATTTAATTCATTTGCTTTTACCTGTCAGTGAACATCTACTTCCATCTTTATTAAAAATCAATCCGCTCATCAATCATGTCACAAATCAGGAGAAAACACATAGATGAGGTTAAAGCGTCTTTCCCGATGCAGGTTGTGCTTCTGTAGAGAAGAGACCGGGCTTTTTAATATATGATACAGGTCATCGCTTTACTTCGGGTGTCATGTATTGTTTATGCTGAACATTTATGATTTATTCGCTGTTTCCTCCAGACAGGAAAGTTTTTCCACTTAGAAATAAAAATAGTAAAATAAAAAAGGAAAGTTGGTGCAACCAGAGACATAACATCATTTTATTTATTTAAGAAATAAATTAAGTTGCCAATGATGTCTGAGTAACTTTACAATATTTGAGAACAATGAATCCAAAAATAACCCTAAGGATAATCTAATAATAGTTTTACCCAATACAATCTGTAGCTGCTGACATATTCTGTCTTTTTACTCTTTAAAGGGGCTCCTTGCATTGGACGATGCTTATTTAAAGGGCCCTTGAGAATAAGCGTATTATAAAGTGGGTCCACCCTGGGGCCATTAGGAAAGCTAACAGGAAGGTTATGGTCATGCAGCAAAATTTCCTAGCAGAATCTGGTTGGAAAATTCAGTTGTATTACAATGGGACTCTGCTGCCCAGTGCACGTGGCAGAATTTTTGCCGCAGAAATCCTGATTCCTGCCTCCACAGAAACAACTGATTTGTCAATCCTTTCTGCGGAATCTGCTTGGAAATGCATTGCCGTCTATGGCGATGGCATATTTCAGAGCGGTCCTAGCATCCGCACGTTATGCTGGCTTTGCAGAATGTCTGCCGCAAATACTTGTCATGCAAGTGTTTTGGTAAACTGATTCATTTATGAATATATCCTTACATTTTTCTGTTACACTGCTCCAAACCTCCTGCATAGATGTTCGAGTTAAATGATAAAATCCAGGGTATCTTTGGCTGCCTCTAGAGAGAGCTAAGAAGTTTACTGCGTACGGTGTAATTATAGCGATCAGTGTATATGCAGTATGCGGTAAGCTCTCAAGTTCCCTCTAGTGGTTGACAACTAGAATTGTTTTAACTCAAAAAAATGCAGATGTCAGGAACTTACCTCTCCACTCTCCCGCAGTGTTCTCAGCTGTTCAGTCGTGCTGACCGAAGCGTTGCTGCATTGTCCAGGCGACCACTACTGATAGCAACAGGGATGGTTGACCCATGTGAGAACTGTGACGTCGGTGTCGATAAGAGTTCCTGCCATCACTCATCTTCCTAGCATCTGCTGTGTGTGTTCCTTGGACTTCTGACCCCTGCATGGACTTTCTGACCACCTCTACTTGAAATCTGATTTGGACCCTACAAGACCTTCTGTTCTGACTCGGCTTGAGTACTGGTACTGTACTTGAATCCTGCCTTTGTTATGATGCTACCATCTGTTCTTTAACCCCTGGCCTGCCTTGTTTAGCCTCTGTTTGCCGATTTGGACTATGACGCATTAAATTTGGTTCTGACCCGACCTGTTGACTATGTTTATTTTTATCCTCTCCATGCACCTAGTTAGTGTAGGGACCGTCACCAAGTTGGGGGCAGCTATTTAGGGTGCATCGTCCAAGTAAGCAGGACAGTGGGATGGGATACGCCTAGGGCTCCCTGTTCCCCCTACTAAACATCACAGGAGATCTATGTGTTTCCATGGAGACGGACTACAAACAAACCCTGTGTAGTCTGCTCCTGCAGTTGTCTTCACTTAGATCTCTCTCTTTCTTTTTAACCTATAGAATTAATGTTAACAAGAATTAAAGGGATACTCTGGTACTAGACATCTCATCCCTACCCAAAGGAATACGGATAAGATGTCTGTTCATGGGGGTCTGACTGCTGGGACCCCTGTGTCCTCCGGCCTGGCACTCCAGTGTTCTTAAAGGAGAACTCCAGAATACAAAAATTGTCCCCCATACTGCCGGCAGTAAAAAAAAATAGATAGATACATACCTTCCTTCGCTCCCCTGATGCCTCCGGTAACAGTCTCCGGCGCAATCCTCTCTCAGCCAATCACCGGCCACAACGAAGTCCCGACTCGGCCGGCGATAGGCTGAGCGGCAGTGTGAGAACGCTTCAAGACACAAAATTCTTCACTACACCGGCACCTGCTGCCGGGGCCGAAAACGTCACACTGCCGCTCAGCCTATCGCCAGCTGAGTCAGGACTTCGCTGCAGCTGGTGATTGGCTGAGCACAGTATGACTCGCCAACCACCAGCAACCAGGAAGAGGATCGCGGCGGAGACCGGAGCCGGTTTCCGGAGGCACCGGGGAGCGAAGGAAGGAATATACCTCTTTATTTTTTTACTGCCGGCAGTATGGGGTACAATTTTGGTATTCTGGAGTTCTCCTTTAACATTTATGTTCAGGATGCCGGCTATGCTAGGCTTCGGCGCTGCCGTGGTCGTCACGCCCCCTCCATTCAAGTCTATGGGAGAGACGGAGGTACAGTGTTTTTCTGTCTCTGTCTCTCCCATAGAGAGGGGGTGTGTCGGCCACAGCTTCGGGAGTTGTAGTTTTGCAACAGCTAAAGGCATCCTGGTTGGTAAACACTATTTAGCCTTTTATATTTGTACTTTTTATAGACTTTACTCTTTCATTGCTTTGTGTTTTGGCATCCCTTAATCCTTGGTCCTGGTGACGATGGGCAGGACATCACCAGGACCAAGGAATAATGGATCTGAGTGATGGTCTGACCCTGGACCTGGGTATTTACCCTGTTTACATGCAATGTTCATCTTTCCTTTCTTTCACATTATTCAGTTGCTTATGTGCTTTTTTATTTTCTGTTGATTTGTGCCTCCTTGCAGTCACCTGATGAACCCTTTAGTGTAATGGGGGGTGGAAACACGTTGGGACAAGGCTTCTTTTGTGGCATTTAGAAAATGCTTTTATGGGATTTAGAAAATGATCATACTAACTTGGAATGCCCTATGATTAACCCAGTGTTTCCCAACCAAGTCGCCTCCAGCTGCTGCAAAACTACAACTCCCAGCATGCCTGGATAGCCTTCGGCTATCCAGGCATGCTGGGAGTTGTAGTTTTGCAGCAGCTGGAGGCACGCTAGTTGGAAAAATGCTGGACTAACCCATCAGCCTTTTATATCTGTACTTATTTCAGCTTGTACTCTTTCGATACTTTATGTTTTGGAAGCTCCAATAACTCTAGTTACAATATAATATCTCCTCTCCGGTTGCAATATATTAACCAGACCATTATATTCGGAACAAATGTCCCCGTATAACTAACTATTCCACCATCCCATTTCTCCCATCACGTTATATACACACAATCCATTTTATGGCCTCGGTTTTTACCGTTACCTTATTTTCCACTCTAGTATTTGGAGAAAAGAATTACACCGGGCCGTATAATATCTGAAGGGAGTTGAATATCTCGGAGTTGCATAAATGGCGCGGTGACATATTGGTTATATGTGGCCAACGGAAACATATTTTCCTAAGGTTCTTTGCTTTACCTCAAAGTGGTTGTCCTGTTTGGAAAATCTACATTTATGCCCATTAAAGGGGTACTCCGCAGGGCATTTAAAAATCTTAATCCTTCCAGGAAGATGTGTAGTTCTTTCTAGTCCACATAGTTCTTTCCTGTCCAGAGTTGGAGTAAATGTCCATGGAAAATCTCTCCTGCTCTGGACAGTTCCTGAAATGGACAAAGGTGTCAGCAGAGGCCAGACTGGAAAGAACTTCACAACTTCCTCTGGAGCATACAGCAGCTGATAAGTACTGGAAAGCTCTATATTTCTCTCTCTCTGTCTCTCTGTCTTTCTCTGTCTCTCTCTCTCTCTCTCTCTCTCTCTCTCTCTCCTCTCTCTCTCTCTCTCTCTCTCGCTCTCCCCTCTCTCTCTCTCTCTCCCCCTCCCTCCCCCTCCCTCCTCTCTCTCTCTCTCTCTCTCGCTCTCGCTCTCCCCCTCTCTCTCTCTCTCCCCCTCCCTCCCCTCTCTCTCGCTCTTCCTCCTTTCTCTCTCTCCCTCCCTCTCTTTCACCTCTTTCCCTCCCTCCCTCCCCTCTCTCTCTTACTCCTTTCTCTCTCCCTCCTCTCTCTCTCTCTCTCTCTCTCACTCTCTTTCTCTCTTCCACTCCTCTCTCTCTTTCTTTCTCTCTCTCTCCCTCTCTTTCTCTCTCTCTCCCTCTCCTCTCTCTCCCTCCCTCTCCTTCCCCTCTCTCTCACTCTCTTTCTCTCTCCCTCTCCTCTCTCTTTCTCTTTCTCTCTCTCCCTCTCCTCTCTCTCCCTCCCTCTCTTTCTCCTCTCTCCCTCCCTCCCCACTCTCTCTCTCTTCCTCCTTACTCTCTCTCCCTCCTCTCTCTCTCTCTCTCTCTCTCTCTCTCTTCTCCTCCTTTCTCTCTTTCTCTCTCTCTTCCTCCTTTCTCTCTCTCCATCCCATCTCTCTCTCCCCCTCTCTCTCTTTCTCCTCTCTCCCTCCTTCCCCTCTCCCTCCTCTCTCTCTCTCTCTCTCTCTCTCTCTCTCTCTCTCTCTCTCTCTCTCTCTCTCTCATATCTCTCTCTTCCTCATCCTCTTTCTCTCTCTCTTCCTCCTTTCTCTCTCTCACTCCCCTCTCCCTCATCTCTCTCTTTCTTCCTCCTCTCTCTCTCTCCCTCCCCCTCTATCTCTCTTGCTCTCTCTCCCTCTCTCTCTCTCTCTCTCTCTCTCTCTCTCTCTCTCTCTCTCTCTCTCTCTATATATATATATATATATATCCCACTCTCTCAGGAGGACCTGGCATGTCCATACAATATGTAGACAGCCTATAGATTTAAATAGCCACCATGTAATGCCTCGTTTCTTCTGCGGAGGTGCTGCAGGGAAATATAAAACATTGTTCTCCTTCAGACTATGGTGAATTCTTGAATGTTCTTTTGTAAATAAAAAACAAAATATCGGGTTTGTTAGAATATGAACTTTTAGTAATCTGTTTTGGAAGTGTAATTCCCACTCCTATACAATGAGTGACCTGCAGGTAAGCGGCGATGGTGTATGCATCACGACTTCCACTGGACCGGGTCCTCTGCCCTGGCTCTGTCTCTCACTGTTCAGAACAGGAGCAGAGTCCCTGCTACTGTACAATGAGTGACTTAGAGGTAGGCATTGATAGTGTATGCATCACCGCTTCTACTCACTACATTCACTGGGCCGGGTCCTCTGCCCTGGCTCAGTCACTCGCTGTATAGTACATGAGCAGGGACTCCTGTCTATTACAGGAGCCCCTGCTTCTGTACAATGAGTGACTTAGAGGTAAGCGGTAATGGTGTATGCATCACAGTTTCCAGTAACTACATTCACTGGGCCGGGTCCTCTGCCCTGGCTCAGTAACTCGCTGTACAGTACATGAGCAGGGACTCCTGCCTATTACAAAAGCCCCTACTACTGTACAATGAGTGACCTGGAGGTAAGCGGTAATGGTGTATGCATCACAGTTTCCAGTAACTACATTCACTGGGCCGGGCACTCTACCCTGGCTGAGCTGCACGCTGTACAGTACAGGAGCAGGGACTCCTGTCTATCACAGGAGTCCCTGCTCCTGTACACACTTTGTGTGGGCAATTGGGGCACTTCTAAATACAAAATTGAAAGAAAAAGGTACTGGTTCTCAAGGACTTGTGGGTTAAAGTATATATGTAATGTATCAAATGTGAGAACAGAGGAAAAATGTGAAAGAGTGGGGGAGTATGGCCTAAAACACCCAGAAATATACAATAGCAGAGACTAAGGGTTAATGATTACTAGTTAATTGTTAATAAATTGATAATAAAATACAAATAGCCAAAGTGGATGCCGGCAGTCCACTCTGGTAGGTATACATAATTTATGTTCAATAAAAGCAGTTAATGTAAGTAAATATATAGAGCAGCCAAGGTAGTCCACAAACGGAAACAATTGTTTCCAAATAGCAAAAATAGATTCCGTGCAATAAATATGAAAGAACTCAGATTAACTACCCTTGCAGTGATTGTTGGACCAGAGCTACTTTTCGCATCATCGGAGCGCACGCTTCTCCACGAGGATCCACATCCCCAAGTATCCTGGCTAGTGTGGCTTGCCTGTCTCAAGGCAGACTTCACCACTAGTGTTGAGCGGCATAGGCCATATTCGATTTTGTGATATCCGTCATATATTCACTACATTCGTATATGCGCAATTCTTCCGCGGATTTTCGCATATGCGAACATTCGTATATGCGACAATTTACATAAAAGAAATACACATGTAAAAATTTGTATACTAAATAATTCGCATATACGAAAATTTACACACACAAAATTCGCACTTTGGAAAAGTACAACGTGAAAATACGCATATGCGAACATTCGTATATGCGACAATTTACATAAAAGAAATATGCATATAAAATTTGCATATTTAAAAATTTGCATATGCGAAAATTTTACAGTATAAAAATTCGTATATTAGGAAATTACAACGTGAAAATACACGTACTCGAACGGAAATTCGCATATAAGAAAATTAGAATAACCAAAATTCGCACAAACAAAAATGCGCATATGTGAAAATTTGCATAAGAAAATTTGCGTGTACGAAAAAAAATGAACGGATTCGAAAATTCCCATATTGCAAATTCGTACATGCGAAAATATACATAGCTGTAAATTCGCATATGGGAAAATTTACATAAAAGGAAATTCGCATGTAAGAAAATTAACGGCTGTGAAAATTAGCATATTGAAAATTCGCACATGCGAAAATGTACATAGGAGAAAATTCATCATATATAAGAAAATTTGCATATATGAGAATTAGCATATGCAAATATTAGCATAAGCGAAAAAAACGAATATTCGTAATCGCGATATTCGCGACTAAAATTCGAATTGCGAATATTCACCACTAGTGTTGCTCGCGAATATTCGCAATTCGAGTATTATTCGCGAATATCGCATATTCGCGAATTTCGCGAATATAGCGCTATATATTCGTAATTACGAATATTCGTTTTTTTTTTTTTTGTTTTTTTTTTTCACAGTACACATCACAGAGATCACCCCTCTCTGCTTCCAGCTTGTGTGGTGTAAGAAGGCTGTAATACTACTGTGTGAGACTGGCATGCGAAAATTCGCATATGCTAATTTTCGCATATTCGAATTTCCGCGTATGCTAATTTTGTATACGCTAATATTCATGTATGTTAATTTTCGCATACGCGACTTTTCGCATACGCGACTTTACGCATATGCGAAAATAAAACGAGAATATAACGAATATGCGAATATTCGCGAATATATGACGGATATTCGTCCATATATTCGCGAATATTCGCGAATTCGAATATGGCCTATGCCGCTCAACACCTTTAAATTGCTGAAAGTGCCACAAAAGGGAAACTGGGTGGAAGTGCCACTAACTACAGAAAGGAAGATAAAGAAAACTCAAAATCTGCTCAGAAATGTTATTTTGGGATATTGGTCCCAATGATCCAGTATATACTAGTCCAACTCCACTATAGCAACCATCATATAAGAACTATGTGGAAACCAATAAAATGAGTAATGGTTCTACAAATTCATGAAGGTCCTCTTAACAGAAAGGTTGATTTGGACATTTGGATGGAGCTAGTGGGGATACCACTAGCTATTCGACAGCAGGGGCGTTGATACTACTAGAGGTGACAGCAGGGGCGTTGATACTACTAGAGGTGACAGCAGGGGTGATGATACTACTAGAGGTGACAGCAGGGGTGATGATACTACTAGCAACTCAAAAGCAGGGGAGGTGATACTACTAGAGGTGACAGTAGGGGTGGGGATACTACTAGAGGTGACAGCAGGGGTGGTTATACTACTAATGACTTGACATGGGGGTGGTGTTACTACTTGTGAATCAACAACAGGAGTGGTGATACTACTAGCGAGTCAATAGCAGGGTTGGGGCTACTACAAGTAGACAGCAGGGGTGGGGAGACTACTAGTGAGTCAACAGCAGGGGTGGTGATAGTACTAGAGGTGACAGAAGGGGTGGACATTGTACTAGAGGTAACAGCAGGGGTGGTAATAGGACTAGAGGTGACCGCAGGAGTGGTGATAGTTCTAGAGGTGACAGCAGGGGCAGTGATAGTACTAGATGTAACAGCAGGAGTGGTGATAGTTCTAAAGGTGACAGCTGGAGTTGTGATAATACTAGAGGTGACAGCAAGGGTGGAGATAGTATTAGAGGTGACAGCAGGGGTGGAGATAGTATTAGAGGTGACAGCAGGGGTGGAGATAGTATTAGAGGGGACAGCAGGGGTGGAGATAGTATTAGAGGTGACAGCAGGGGTGGAGATAGTATTAGAGGTGACAGCAGGGGTGGAGATAGTATTAGAGGGGACAGCAGGGGTGGAGATTGTATTAGAGGTGACAGCAGGGGTGGTGATAATACTAGAGGTGACAGCAGGGGCAGTGATAGTACTAGAGGTGACAGCAGGGGTGGAGATAGTCTTAGAGGTGACAGCAGGGGTGGTGATTATACTAGAGGTAATAGCAGGAGTGGTGATAGTAATAGAGGTGACATCAAGGGTGGTGATAATGCTAGAGGTGACAGCAGGGGCGGGGATACTACTAGCCAGTTGACAGCTTTACTTTGCTCATTTCTATCCAGGACTATTTACAAAGTTGCTTTATATCGATGCACTGAAGCGACACAAATTGTCATAAAAGTAATGGTTATCCTTTCAGACCTGCCCGGTGTGAACACGCATCATCCCATATATTTTGCCTTCTTCACCTGTTTTCATTGCCCTAAATAATCGGGATGATATTATTAATACTATGATACTGGAGACCATGTCAGGGCGTTTTTTTTTATGCCGGGCTTCAGTAGTCGCGCGGTTACATACAATATATAGAGCCAAGACTTTAGAGGAGGTGTGCGAGATCCCGACATGGACACATTTTTCCTGGATTTCAAGTTAAATTTATAAAAGTCTACTACCTCTCCTTTTCAATATTTCAATGTTATGCTATTACACAGTTTCTGTACACTTCTGGAATACTAATACTCTGTGCAATGCAGTAAAATATTTGATTCATTCTAGAATTTAAAGAAAAATCTACCACTGCCCCCTGAGAAAACCGGATAATATATTAGCCAGAGCGGTCTATAGATTCTTTTCTATGGGGATTTATTCTGTTCAATAGGAGCCTATTGTGCTGGCAGAATTAACTCTTTCTTTGTCCCAAATACTCCAACACCTACACTAAATTTAGGAAATCTCCCTGATCGAGCCTTAAAAAATAAACTCTATGCGTCAAGCTTTAAGGGGTACTCTGCTGCTGTTCCAAACGCTGGAGTTGGCGCCGGGAGCTTGTGACGTAATAGCCCTGCCGTAGCTCGTGATGTCATAGCCTTGCCCCCTTTATGATGTCACGCCCCGTCCCCTCAAAGCAAGTCTATGGGAGGCTGCCACGCCCCCTCCCATAGACTTACATTGAGGGGGTGGGGTGACGTCATGAGGGGGCGGGGCTATAATGTCACGAGCTACGGCGGGGCTATGACAGTTTGTTCCAAACGCTGAGCAGCGTGGTAGCCCTTTAATGCCTTGTTCAGACATAAGGGATGTGTGATGAATTTTTAGAGCACAGTCCATACAGAAAATCTGCAACAATGTACAGCACCACAATATGTATCTGTCTATCTATCTCATATCTATCTATCTATCTATCTCATATCCATCTATCTATCTATCTATCTATCTATCTCATATCTATCTATCTATCTATCTATCTATCTATCTCATATCCATCTATCTATCTATCTATCTATCTATCTCATATCTATCTATCTATCTATCTCATATCTATCTATTTACCTCTCCATCTCATATATATCTATCTATCTCATATATATCTATCTATCTCATATCTATCTATCTATCTCATATCTATCTATCTCATATCTATCTATCTATCTATCTCATATCTATCTATCTCATATCTATCTATCTCATATCTATCTATATTATCTATCTCATATCTATCTATCTCATATTTATCTATCTATCTATCTCATATCTATTCATCTATATAGCTCATATCTATCTATGTCTTATTCATCTATCTATGTGTACCCCAAAGTTAGACATTACTAACAAAATAATATTCAAATCTTTATTAGTTACAAATATAGAATAAAAACATTTAATTCATTAAATAATAAGGCACATACATTCAGTCACAACTGGAAGTACACTACAGGTAAGTATATGATAAACATGTATTCATGTATAAAGACTCTTTATTATAAGTATATATATTAGATAGCAGCTAGTAATACAGGCAGTGTATATTAGTAACCTTAATCACATACAGTGCATAGTGCCAGATACCAGCAGACATATGTACGATCCTGGAGTCTGTCAAGAGTAGCAAGTCTTACCAGTTAGCGTAAAAACCCCAACATATGTTGATATGACGACCCCTGAGGAATCTCTGTTGTTTGAGCGAAACATATGTTGGGGTTTGTACACTAACTGGTAAGACTTGCTACTCTCGATAGACTCCAGGATCGTGCATATGTCTGCTGGTATCTGGCACTATGCACTGTATGTGATTAAAGTTACTAATATGCACTGCCTGTATTACTAGCTGTTATCTATTATTTATATATACTAGCTGAGTATCCGGCGTTGACCAGTTTTTCCTTCCTAATCTTTTTGAAGCTTTTGACTTCATATCCCTTCCTCAAATATTGTTGCCATATCCCGACCTCCTATCCTGACCTCCTATCCCATCCTCCTATCCTGTCCTCCTATCCCATCCTCCTATCCTGACCTCCTATCCGATCCTCCTATCCCGGCCTCCTATCCCATCCTCCTATCCCGACCTCCTATGCTGTCCTCCTATCCCAACCTCCTATCCCATCCTCCTATCCCATCCTCCTATCCCGACCTCCTATCCTGTCCTCCTATCCCATCCTCCTATCCCGACCTCCTATCCCATCCTCCTATCCCATCCTCCTATCCCGTCCTCCTATCCCGTCCTCCTATCCCGTCCTCCCATCCTGACCTCCTATCCCGACCCCATAATATGTGTACCAGGTATTATTGAAATATCTCCAGCCGTACGGAAGTTATGTGGGAACATACATTTCACATTGATTTGCATGGGACTTTAACCTCTTCAGGACATAGGGCGTATGGATACGCCCTGAATCCCGAGTCCTTAAGGACCGAGGGCGTATCCATACGCCCGTGGGAATTCCGGCCCCCACCGCTAGCCGGTTGGGGACCGGAGCCGGATGCCTGCTGAAATCGTTCAGCAGGCATCCCGGCATATCGCCCGGCGATTCCGGGTCAATCGGGTCTCCAGTGACCCGGTGACCCGGAATTACTGGCTGTTCGGGGCCGTCTCTGACGGCCCCGAACAGCCAGAGCCTGCAGGGGTGAGGTGGCACTGGTGCCACCTCACGATCGCCCTGATTCGTCGGCCGGATTACCGGCCGACCAATCAGGGCGCCTGCTGCGGGTGTCACTCCCGCACCCACTCCGCCCCTCTTCTGGAGGACGTGAGCGGGTGCGGGACGTGCACCCCGGGTGCTGGGGACCCCGATCCCCGGCGCCCCTGTTGGGATCGGGGCCCCAGGAGCAGCTGCGGCGGCGGGACTGACCTGCAGCGTCTGGATCGTTGGAGGTGAGTGACAGCCTCCTGCTGTTGCTTAGCAACAGCTCCCAGCATGCAAAAAGGGCATGCTGGGAGCTGTAGTTATGCAACAGCAGGAGGCAGACCACCACAACTCCCAGCATTCCCTTATGGGCATGCTGGGACTTATGGTTTTGCAACAGCTGGAGGCACATTCTTTCTATGGAAAAGTGTACCTTCAGCTGTTGTCTAACTACAACTCCCAGCTTGCTCAAACAGCTAAAGTGCATGCTGGGAGTTGTAGTGGTGCATCTGCTGGTTGCATAACTACAACTCCCAGCATGCCCGTTGGCTGTCGGTGACTGCTGAGAGTTGTAGTTTTGCAACAGCTGAAGGCACACTGGTTGTGAAACTCAGAGTTTTTTTTTGCCTAACTCAGTGTTTCACGACCGGTGTGCCTCCAGCTGTTGCAAACTACAACTCTCAGCAGTCACCGTACACCATGCACCGTACATGCTGGGAGTTGTAGTTTTGCAACAGCTGGAGGCACACTGGTTGTGAAACACTGAGTTAGGTCACAAACTCAGTGATACATAACCAGTGTGCCTACAGTTGTTGCAAAACTGCAACTCTCAGCAGTCACCGACAGCCAACGGGCATGCTGGGAGTTGTAGTTATGCAACAGCTGGATGTCCCCCCCAATGTGAACGTACAGGGTACACTCACATGGGCGGAGGATTACAGTAAGTATCTGGCTGCAAATTTGAGCTGCCGCAAACTTTCTGCTGCAGCTCAAATTGCCAGCGAGAAACTACTGTGAACCCCCCGCCCGTGCGACTGTACCCTAAAAACACTACACTACACGAACACAAAAAATAAAATAAAAAGTAAAAAACACTACATATACACATACCCCTACACAGCCCCCCTCCCCAATAAAAATGAAAAACGTCTGGTACGCCACTGTTTCCAGAACGGAGCCTCCAGCTGTTGCAAAACAACTCCCAGTATTGTCGGACAGCCGTTGACTGTCCAGGCATGCTGGGAGTTTTGCAACAGCTGGAGGCACCCTGTTAGGGAAACACTGGCGTAGAATACCCCTATGTCCACCCCTATGCAATCCCTAATTTAGGCTTCAAATGCGCATGGCGCTCTCACTTTGGAGCCCTGTCGTATTTCAAGGCAACAGTTTAGGGTCACATATGGGGCATCGCCGTACTCGGGAGAAATTGGGCTTCAAATTTTGGGGGGTATTTTCTGCTTTTACCCTTTTTAAAAATGTAAAATTTTTGGGAAAACAAGCATTTTAGGTAAAAAAAAAATTTTTTTTTTACATATGCAAAAGTCGTGAAACACCTGTGGGGTATAAAGGTTCACTTAACCCCTTGTTACGTTCCCCGAGGGGTCTAGTTTCCAAAATGGTATGCCATGTGTTTTTTTTTGCTATCCTGGCACCATAGGGGCTTCCTAAATGCGGCATGCCCCCAGAGAAAAATTTGCGTTCAAAAAGCCAAATGTGACTCCTTCTCTTCTGAGACCTGTAGTGCGCCAGCAGAGCACTTTTCACCCCCATATGGGGTGTTTTCTGAATCGGGAGAAATTGGGCTTCAAATTTTTAGGGGTATTTTCTGCTATTACCCTTTTTAAAAATAAAATTTTTTTGGGAAAACAAGCATTTTAGGTAAAATTTTTTTTTTTTTTTTTTACATTTGCAAAAGTCGTGAAACACCTGTGGGGTATTAAGGTTCACTTTATCCCATGTTACATTCCCCGAGGGGTCTAGTTTCCAAAATGGTATGCCATGTGTTTTTTTTTTTGCTGTTCTGGCACCATAAGGGCTTCCTAAAGGTAACATGCCCCCCAAAAACCATTTCAGAAAAACGTACTCTCCAAAATCCCCTTGTCGCTCCTTCCCTTCTGAGCCCTCTACTGCGCCCGCCGAACACTTTACATAGACATATGAGGTATGTGCTTACTCGAGAGAAATTGGGCTACAAATACAAGTAAAATTTTTGTCCTTTTACCCCTTGGGTCTACAAGAACATGTGAGTGTAAAAAATGAAGATTGTGAATTTTCTCCTTCACTTTGCTGCTATTCGTGTGAAACACCTAAAGGGTTAAAACGCTGACTGAATGTCATTTTGAATACTTTGGGGGGGTGTAGTTTTTATAATGGGGTCATTTATGGGGTATTTCTAATATGAAGACCCTTCAAATCCACTTCAAACCTGAACTGGTCCCTGAAAAATACTGAGTTTGAAAATTTTGTGAAAAATTGGAAAATTGCTGCTGACCGTTGAAGCCCTCTGGTGTCTTCCAAAAGTAAAAGCACGTCAATTTTATGATGCAAACATAAAGTAGACATATTGTATATGTGAACCAAAAAAAAATGTATTCGTAATATCCATTTTCCTTACAAGCAGAGAGCTTCAAAGTTAGAAAAATGCTAAATTTTCAAATTTTTCATCAAATTTACGGATTTTTCACCAAGAAAGGATGCAAGTATCGACAAAAATTTACCACTATGTTAAAGTAGAATATGTCACGAAAAAACAATCTCGGAATCAGAATGATAACTAAAAGCATTCCAGAGTTATTAATGTTTAAAGTGACAGTGGTCAGATGTGCAAAAAACGCTCCGGTCCTTAAGGCCAAAATGGGCTCCGTCCTGAAGGGGTTAAACAAAAACCCAGACCCTCACAAATGGGGGTAGTTAAGGGTTAAATTAACTATCCTGTATTTTAAGTGGACATATAAGTCACATGTGACCAAGTATTATCGAAATATCTCCAGCCGTTTGGAAGTTATGCAGTAACATATATTTCCCATAGACTTGTATGGGACTTTCAACAAAAACCCCACCCCTGGCAAATGGGGGTGAGTAAGGGTTAAATCACCTATCCTATGTTTGTTGCTAACATATACATAACATGTGATCAAGTTTCATGTTAATATCTTTAGCCGTTTGGACGTGTTATGTTTATCATATACTTACCTGTAGTGTACTTCCAGTTGTGACTGAATGTATGTGCCTTATTATTTAATGATAATTATTTAATTATTTTATATGTTTTTATTCTATATTTGTAACTAAAAAAGCTTTGAAAATTATTTTGGTAGTAGTGTCTAACTTTGGGGTACATTTTTGATGTAACACTACACCTCCTTGGTGTTGGTTGGTGTGGTTAGTTGCCACCGTTTTTTCTGTTTTTGGTGTGTAATCTATCTATCTATCTAAAAGTAGAGAGGACCGCAGCACATAAAACTCTTCAGTGCAAAAAACTTGTGTTTTATTCCATCTTCAGAAAGATAAATACATAAAGTGCAATATTTCGGTAATCTCACATCACCATCTTCAGGCATAGTACAGTGAACAGACAATGACTCTTAAATAGCCCCAGTGACATCACTCAATTGTTACATAGATAATTTGCATAAATTCATAAAATTATAAATAACTTACTGTATCCTGCTGTTATAGATACAGTGGGGATCAAAAGTTTGGGCACCCCAGGTAAAAAATTGTATTAATGTGCATAAAGAAGCCAAGGAAAGATGGGAAAATCTCCAAAAGGCATCAAATTACAGATTAGACATTCTTATATGTCAACAAAAGTTAGATTTTATTTCCATCATTTACACTTTCAAAATAAAAGAAAACAAAAAATGGCATCTGCAAAAGTTTGGGCACCCTGCAGAATTTATAGCATGCAGTGTCAGAGTCCTGCCAGTATCATGGATTGTTCTCAATCATCATCTGGGAAGACCAAGTGATGTCAATCTCAAAGGTTTTAAATGCCCAGACTCATCTGAGGCTGGGTTCACACTACGTTTTTGCCATACTGTTTTCAATCCGTTTTTCTAAAAAAAACGTATGGCAAAAAAACGGATGGAACAGTATGGAAAAAAGTAAACCGTATGCGTTTTTAAACAGTATACTGTTTTTAAAAGTGCATACAGTTCCGTCAGTTTTTAAAGAGAAAAAACCCATACGTTTTTGAAAATTTCCATTTTTAATGGGAGGGGTCTTGGGTGGGGACTTTAGGATTCAAATGCGCATGTGCAAAGAAAAAACATATACGTTTTTCCCGTATGGAACCATATACATGTGCGTTTCCCATTGACGTCCATATAAAAAAAAAAACGTATGCGGTTGCAGTACGGTTTTTAAACCGGAGTCAAAACCGTGGTTGACCACGATTTTGTCTCTGGTTTAAAAACCGTACTGCAACCGCATACTTTTTTTTAACATGGACCTCAATAGGAAACGCACATGTATACGGTTCCATACGGGAAAAACGTATACGCTTTTACTTTGCACATGCGCATTTGAATCTTAAAATCCCTACCCAAGACCCCTCCCATTAAAAATGGACAAATTTTTCAAAAACCTATGGATTTTTTTTCTATAAAAACTGACGGAACTGTATGCACTTTTAAAAACAGTATACTGTTTAAAAACGCATACGGTTTACTTTTTTCCATACTGTTCCATCCGTTTTTTTGCCATACGGTTTTCTTTAGAAAAACAGATTGAAAAGAGTTTTTCAAAAATGTAGTGGGAACCCAGCCTGACCTTGCCCCAACAATCAGCACCATGGGTTCTTCTAAGCAGTTGTCTAGAAATCTGAAAATAGCAAAATGTTTTCAGATGTCAATATCCTCTGTCCGGAATGTAATTAAGAAATGGCAGTCATCAGAACAGTGGAAATTAAAGCAAGATCTGGAAGACCAAGAAAAATATCAGACAGAACAACTCGCAGGATTGTGAGAAAAACTATTCAAATCCACGTTTGACTGCACAATCCCTCCATAAAGATCTGTCAGACACTGGAGTTGTGGTACATTATTCCACTACAAAGAGATACTTGTACAAATATGGTCTTCATGGAAGAGTCATCAGAAGAAAACATCTTCAACGTCCTCACCACAAAAATCAGCTTTTGAACATTGCAAATGAACATATAGACAAGACTGATGCATTTTGGAAACAAGTTCTGTGGACCGATGAGGTTAAAATTGAACTTTTTGTCCGGAATGAGCAAAGATACGTTTGGAGAAGAAGGGGAACAGAATTTAATGAAAAGAACCTCTGTCCAACTGTTAAGCATGGGGGTGGATCAATCATGGTTTGGGGTTGTATTGCAGCCAGTGGCACAGGGAACTTCTCACGAGTAGAAGGAAAAATGGATTCAATAAAATGTCAGCAAATTTTGGATGTTAACTTGATGCCATTTGTGAAAAAGCTGAAGTTAAAGAGAGGATGGCTTCTACAAATGGATAATGATCCTAAACACACCTCGAAATGCACAGGGATTACATCAAGAGGTGTAAACTGAAGGTTTTGCCATGACCTTCACAATCTCCTGATCGCAACATAATTGAAAATCTATGGATAGACCTTTAAAGAGCAGTGCGTGACAGACAGCCCAGAAATCTCAAAGAACTGGAAGACTTTTGTAAAGAAGAATGGGCAAAGATACCTCAAACAAGAACTGAAAGACTCTTGGCTGGCTACAAAAAGCGTTTACAAGCTGTGATACTTGCCAAAGGGGGCAGTACAAGATATTAACTCTGCAGGGTGCCCAAACTTTTGCAGGCACCATTTTTTTGTTTTCTGTTATTTTGAAAGTGTAAATGATGGAAATAGAATCTAACTTTTGTTGACATATTATAAGAATGTCTAATCTGTAATTTGATGCCTTTTGGAGATTTTTCCATCTTTCCTTGGCTTCTTTATGCACATTAATACAATTTTTTGGGGTGCCCAAACTTTTGATCCCCACTGTACACCCATAAGAGTATTCTATAAAGTGCTAGTGCAAATAAAATACAGATCTGAATGGATATTAGGGGCGGAACACTCACCATTCTACTATAAATATTGTTATGTCTAGGAGTTAGCGTGGGGTAGATTGTACTACGCAGATGCCGGCAAAAGCCCACGACTGCACAAGAATGAGACCGGTTCTGCATCATAGGTCACATGAGACGGCCCAGCCATTCAGAAAAAGGCATTATTGTAACTATAGAGATCGCAAGAAGCGTGGCTTGCGCAAGTGCAGTCTCAGCATTGAAAAGTTCCGGCACCATGTTAGTATAGGGCAAAGAGAAACAAAACAGACTTATACGCATCTGAGGCCGGACGTCTCCATATGTGCCAGGCTGAGTCCAGGGACTGCCACAGCGCCAAATCGGTGCCACAGATGCCCATAGCTCTAAGACTTACCTGCCAGGTATGCATTGCCAGCGGTCTGTATGATATGTTATGGTAGATTCAATTCAGTGTACATGTCCAAGGTGCCTATATACATGATACAATATATAACAAACTAATAGCCGTCACCGGGAGCTCGTGATGTCATAGCCAGCGTGGCAGCTGCGAGGTCTTGTATTGAGGGGGCGTGGCCATGACATCACGAGCGGGGTGTGGCAGTGACATCATGAGCCTCTGGCGCAGCACCCGATGCAGCAGGTAGATTGCGGGGGTCAGACATCTTATCCCCTTTCACGGTCAGACATCTTATCCCCAATGCTTTGTATAGGGGATAAGATGTCTAGGGGCGGAGTACCGCTTTAACTAAGGCACAAGCAGGGTAAACTAGCCAGGTCAGTAACAGAGAGGCACATCAGGAACAGAATCAGAGTCAGTAGAGTTGTCAGAGACAAGGTCAAAAGCTAGGAGGTAGTGTCAGTAATAAAGTCAGGAGCCAAAGAAGGATCCGAAACCAAGCCAGAGGTCAGATAGCCAGGAAGAAGGTCAGTACCAAAATCAAAAGAGAAAAGAGAGACAATAAAACTTAACCAGGTAGACAGGCAAGAGGTCAATAAGAAGGGAAGTCCAGGAAAAAAGCAATGCTAATGAGGCCCTATGGTCACTAATAACAGGTGTCTGTGCCCAGAAGGCGCCCATTTATATCAATGTGCCTCAAGAAACCGGCACTAAGCATGATTGGCCCAACATCTCAGCCTCTAGCCCCCCTGTCAATGAGACTGGCAGCCATAGCTGCTGGACACTGCAGAAGAGATGGAGCCAAGATCGCTGCTGGAGCCGGGGTAAGTATGTTACAAATGAAACCTATGTCATCCTGTCACCAGTTCTCCATCCTTGGAGCCATTTTGGTAGGTACTAACCACTACACACCAGGAACATCTTACAAAACCGATTGTTTTGGAGATACTCTGACCCCAATAATTCATGTATAATCTATATATATAAAATAAATATATATATCTAAATTATTGATTGTGGGACCAATTTCGCAAGCCCCAGTGGAATAAGAAAGCTTCTTTGCATCAATTCAACCATCACTTATTGGCAATCAACTAGAAGAACATTACAATTAATGCAATAATTACAGTATCTAAAGCCATTTCGGAATGAATCACCAATTATAAGCAAGGTGCACGATATGAATAAACATGGCGCATCGGGAAGGTAAATTATACATGATTCAACCTTTCAGATTCCGGCTCCCAGGTGATCTCTGCTTACTTTGCGTGTACAATTTCAATTCTCAGAGTACGAGCATAACACGGAGCCCTATGTATAATTAAGTCTTGCTGGAAAGTTGTTTTGCCGCCGCACTGTAGCTCAGGGCAAGGTTTGGAAAAGATGTTTGTTTTGGGATTTTTTTTTTAAGTTGAAGAACATTCCCCTCTGCGATAGAGTCCTTGAGTCGTCCTCTTCTGTAAAGCTTTGGGGTTGTATGAGATTGGAGAAACATGGCTTAAAAGATGGCGCCACTGTAGTCCATAGGTTACGTGAGGTGTTGCAGCTGGTGTTCTTTTCAGAAGAAAGCAACCATGGTTACTGATCTAATACAACCCCTTCATATATTTCACATTGTCATTTCTAAGTTGTACATGTTTGTGGGATAAGCTGGGTGACACGTGGCTGATAATAAAGGGGTTGTCCAGTTTAGAAAACCCATTTTCTACATCCTACCATGGAATTCTGAGTTAACAGAGTAAGGTTCTCTATTCAGGATCTGGATCTCGGAGTCTCCATCTTGAAGATCTGTCCTGTCTTGTGAATGTAAAGATACAGAGTTGGTATAAAGATATTGTTACGCCGAGCGCTCCGGGTCCCCGCTCCTCCCCGGAGCGCTCGCTACACCCCTCTCACTGCAGCGCTCCGGTCGGTTCCACGGACCCGGGGCGCTGCGATACCGCCTCTGGCCGGGATGCGATTCGCGATGCGGGTAGCGCCCGCTCGCGATGCGCACCCCGGCTCCCGTACCTGACTCGCTCTCCGTCAGTTCTGTCCCGGCGCGCGCGGCCCCGCTCCCTGGGGCGCGCGCGCGCCGGGTCTTTGCGATTTAAAGGGCCACTGCGCCGCTGATTGGCGCAGTGGTTCCAATTAGTGTTTACACCTGTGCACTTCCCTATATCACCTCACTTCCCCTTCACTCCCTCGCCGGATCTTGTTGCCTTAGTGCCAGTGAAAGCGTTTCCTTGTGTGTTCCTAGCCTGTGTTCCAGACCTCCTGCCGTTGCCCCTGACTACGATCCTTGCTGCCTGCCCCGACCTTCTGCTACGTCCGACCTTGCTTCTGTCTACTCCCTTGTACCGCGCCTATCTTCAGCAGCCAGAGAGGTAGAGCCGTTGCTAGGGGATACGACCTGGTCACTACCGCCGCAGCAAGACCATCCCGCTTTGCGGCGGGCTCTGGTGAAAACCAGTAGTGACTTAGAACCGATCCTCTAGCACGGTCCACGCCAATCCCTCTCTGGCACAGAGGATCCACTACCTGCCAGCCGGCATCGTGACAGTAGATCCGGCCATGGATCCCGCTGAAGTTCCTCTGCCAGTTGTCGCTGACCTCACCACGGTGGTCGCCCAGCAGTCACAACAGATTGCGCAACAAGGCCAACAGCTGTCTCAACTGACTGTTATGCTACAACAGTTACTACCACAGCTCCAGCAACCATCTCCTCCGCCAGCTCCTGTACCTCCTCCGCAGCGAGTGGCCGCTTCTGGACTACGACTATCCTTGCCGGATAAATTTGATGGGGACTCTAAGCTTTGCCGTGGCTTCCTTTCCCAATGTTCATTACACTTGGAGATGATGTCGGACCAGTTCCCCACTGAAAGGTCTAAGGTGGCTTTCGTAGTCAGCCTGCTGTCTGGAAAAGCCCTGGCTTGGGCCACACCGCTCTGGGACCGCAATGACCCCGTCACTGCCTCTGTACACTCCTTCTTCTCGGAAATTCGAAGTGTCTTTGAGGAACCTGCCCGAGCCTCTTCTGCTGAGACTGCCCTGTTGAACCTGGTCCAGGGTAATTCTTCCGTTGGCGAGTATGCCGTACAATTCCGTACTCTTGCTTCTGAATTATCCTGGAACAATGAGGCCCTCTGCGCGACCTTTAAAAAAGGCCTATCCAGCAACATTAAAGATGTTCTGGCCGCACGAGAAATGCCTGCTAATCTTCATGAACTTATTCACCTAGCCACTCGCATTGACATGCGTTTTTCCGAAAGGCGTCAGGAGCTCCGCCAAGATATGGACTCTGTTCGCACGAGGCGTTTCTTCTCCTCGGCTCCTCTCTCCTCTGGTTCCCTGCAATCTGTTCCTGTGCCTCCCGCCGTGGAGGCTATGCAGGTCGACCGGTCTCGCCTGACATCTCAAGAGAGGACACGACGCCGCATGGAGAACCTCTGCCTGTACTGTGCTAGTACCGAACACTTCCTGAGGGATTGTCCTATCCGCCCTCCCCGCCTGGAAAGACGTACCCTGACTCCGCACAAAGGTGAGACAATCCTTGATGTCCACTCTGCTTCTCCACGTCTTACTGTGCCTGTGCGGATGTCTGCCTCTGCCTTCTCCTTCTCTTCTGTGGCCTTCTTGGACTCTGGATCTGCAGGAAATTTTATTTTGGCCTCTCTCGTCAACAGGTTCAACATCCCAGTGACCAGTCTCACCAGACCCCTTTACATCAATTGTATAAACAATGAAAGATTGGACTGTTCCATACGTTTCCGCACGGAGCCCCTTCTAATGAGCATCGGATCTCATCACGAGAGGATTGAACTTTTGGTCCTCCCCAATTGCACCTCGGAAATTCTCCTTGGACTTCCCTGGCTTCAACTTCATTCCCCAACCCTGGATTGGTCCACTGGGGAGATCAAGAGTTGGGGGCCCTCTTGTTCCAAGGACTGTCTAAAACCGGTTCCCAGTAACCCTTGCCGTAACTCTGTGCTTCCTCCAGTAACCGGTCTCCCTAAGGCCTATATGGACTTCGCGGATGTTTTCTGCAAAAAACAAGCGGAGACTCTACCTCCTCACAGGCCTTATGATTGTCCTATCGACCTCCTCCCGGGCACTACTCCACCCCGGGGCAGAATTTATCCTCTCTCTGCCCCAGAGACTCTTGCCATGTCTGAATACGTCCAGGAGAATCTAAAAAAGGGCTTTATCCGTAAATCCTCCTCTCCTGCCGGAGCCGGATTTTTCTTTGTGTCCAAAAAAGATGGCTCTCTACGTCCTTGCATTGACTACCGCGGACTTAATAAAATCACGGTTAAGAACCGCTACCCCTTACCCCTCATCTCTGAACTCTTTGATCGCCTCCAAGGTGCCCACATCTTTACTAAATTGGACTTAAGAGGCGCCTATAACCTCATCCGCATCAGAGAGGGGGATGAGTGGAAAACAGCATTTAACACCAGAGATGGACACTTTGAGTATCTGGTCATGCCCTTTGGCCTGTGCAACGCCCCTGCTGTCTTCCAAGACTTTGTTAATGAAATTTTTCGTGATCTGTTATACTCCTGTGTTGTTGTATATCTTGATGATATCCTAATTTTTTCGGCCAATCTAGAAGTACACCGCCAGCATGTCCGTATGGTTCTTCAGAGACTTCGTGACAATCAACTCTATGCTAAAATTGAGAAATGTCTGTTTGAATGCCAATCTCTTCCTTTTCTAGGATACTTGGTCTCTGGCCAGGGACTACAAATGGATCCAGATAAACTCTCTGCCGTCTTAGATTGGCCACGCCCCTCCGGACTCCGTGCCATCCAACGTTTTTTGGGGTTCGCCAATTATTACAGGCAATTTATTCCACATTTTTCTACCATTGTGGCTCCTATTGTGGCTTTAACCAAAAAAAATGCCGATCCCAAGTCTTGGCCTCCTCAAGCGGAAGACGCCTTTAAACGACTCAAGTCTGCCTTCTCTTCGGCTCCCGTGCTCTCCAGACCTGACCCATCTAAACCCTTCCTATTGGAGGTTGATGCCTCCTCAGTGGGAGCTGGAGCTGTCCTTCTACAAAAAAACTCTTCCGGGCATGCTGTTACTTGTGGTTTTTTTTCTAGGACCTTCTCTCCGGCGGAGAGGAACTACTCCATCGGGGATCGAGAGCTTCTAGCCATTAAATTAGCACTTGAGGAATGGAGGCATCTGCTGGAGGGATCAAGATTTCCAGTTATTATTTACACCGATCACAAGAACCTCTCATACCTCGAGTCTGCCCAACGGCTGAATCCTCGTCAGGCCAGGTGGTCTCTGTTCTTTGCCCGATTTAATTTTGAAATTCACTTTCGGCCTGCTGATAAGAACATTAGGGCCGATGCTCTCTCTCGTTCCTCAGATGCTTCTGAAATTGAACTCTCTCCTCAACACATCATTCCTCCTGACTGCCTGATTTCCACTTCTCCAGCCTCCATCAGGCAAACTCCTCCAGGAAAGACCTTTGTTTCTCCACGCCAACGCCTCGGAATCCTCAAATGGGGTCACTCCTCCCATCTCGCAGGTCATGCGGGCATCAAGAAATCTGTGCAACTCATCTCTCGCTTCTATTGGTGGCCGACTCTAGAGACTGATGTGGTGGACTTTGTGCGAGCCTGCACTATCTGTGCCCGGGATAAGACTCCTCGCCAGAAGCCCGCTGGTTTTCTTCTTCCTCTGCCTGTTCCCGAACAACCTTGGTCTCTGATTGGTATGGATTTTATTACTGACTTACCCCCATCCCATGGCAACACTGTTATTTGGGTGGTCGTTGATCGATTCTCCAAAATGGCACATTTCATCCCTCTTCCTGGTCTTCCTTCTGCGCCTCAGTTGGCTAAACAATTTTTTGTACACATTTTTCGTCTTCACGGGTTGCCTACGCAGATCGTCTCGGATAGAGGCGTCCAATTTGTGTCTAAATTCTGGAGGGCTCTCTGTAAACAACTCAAGATTAAATTAAATTTTTCTTCTGCATACCATCCTCAATCCAATGGACAAGTAGAGAGAATTAACCAGATCTTGGGTGACTATTTACGACATTTTGTTTCCTCCCGCCAGGATGACTGGGCAGATCTTCTACCTTGGGCCGAATTCTCGTATAATTTCAGAATCTCTGAATCTTCCTCCAAATCCCCGTTTTTCGTGGTGTACGGCCGTCACCCTCTTCCCCCCCTCCCTACCCCCTTGCCCTCTGGTCTGCCCGCTGTGGATGAAATTTCTCGTGATCTTTCCATCATATGGAGAGAGACCCAAAATTCTCTCTTACAGGCTTCTTCACGCATGAAGAGATTCGCGGATAAGAAAAGAAGAGCTCCTCCCATTTTTTCCCCTGGAGACAAGGTATGGCTCTCCGCCAAATATGTCCGCTTCCGTGTCCCTAGCTATAAGTTGGGACCACGCTATCTTGGTCCTTTCAAGATTTTGCGCCAGATTAATCCTGTCTCTTACAAACTTCTTCTTCCTCCTTCTCTTCGTATTCCTAATGCCTTTCATGTTTCTCTTCTTAAACCACTTATCATTAACCGTTTCTCTCCCAAATCCGTTCCCCCCACTCCTGTCTCCGGCTCCTCGGACATCTTCTCCGTCAAAGAAATTTTAGCATCTAAAAAGGTCAGAGGGAAAACCTTCTTTTTAGTGGATTGGGAGGGTTGTGGTCCAGAAGAGAGATCCTGGGAACCTGAGGACAATATCCTGGACAAAAGTCTGGTCCTCAGGTTCTCAGGCTCCAAGAAGAGGGGGAGACCCAAGGGGGGGGGTACTGTTACGCCGAGCGCTCCGGGTCCCCGCTCCTCCCCGGAGCGCTCGCTACACCCCTCTCACTGCAGCGCTCCGGTCGGTTCCACGGACCCGGGGCGCTGCGATACCGCCTCTGGCCGGGATGCGATTCGCGATGCGGGTAGCGCCCGCTCGCGATGCGCACCCCGGCTCCCGTACCTGACTCGCTCTCCGTCAGTTCTGTCCCGGCGCGCGCGGCCCCGCTCCCTGGGGCGCGCGCGCGCCGGGTCTTTGCGATTTAAAGGGCCACTGCGCCGCTGATTGGCGCAGTGGTTCCAATTAGTGTTTACACCTGTGCACTTCCCTATATCACCTCACTTCCCCTTCACTCCCTCGCCGGATCTTGTTGCCTTAGTGCCAGTGAAAGCGTTTCCTTGTGTGTTCCTAGCCTGTGTTCCAGACCTCCTGCCGTTGCCCCTGACTACGATCCTTGCTGCCTGCCCCGACCTTCTGCTACGTCCGACCTTGCTTCTGTCTACTCCCTTGTACCGCGCCTATCTTCAGCAGCCAGAGAGGTAGAGCCGTTGCTAGGGGATACGACCTGGTCACTACCGCCGCAGCAAGACCATCCCGCTTTGCGGCGGGCTCTGGTGAAAACCAGTAGTGACTTAGAACCGATCCTCTAGCACGGTCCACGCCAATCCCTCTCTGGCACAGAGGATCCACTACCTGCCAGCCGGCATCGTGACAGATATGGTGTAATGCTTCATTTCTCCTCTGGGGTTGCTGTAGATAATTTGACCACTTACTGACAGATTTCCCTACAGATTATGGCTGATTGTTGAGAATTTCCACTAGTGGGCACTTTGTGATCATCTTATTTTTAAGTGATCCTTCTAATAAGTAGGTGTTGTCTGAAAGAGGAACCCCCTTAAACTCCCATGATTGAGGAAAACATAGATCTCTTAATAAAGTTCCCTTTATTAGGTACACCTAGTTACTATCAGTTTGGACCCCCTTTAGCCTTCATTCTTTGAGGCATACTTTCTACAAGGTTCTGGACACGTTTCTCAGAGATTTAGCTCCATACAGACATGATGACATCACACAGTTCCTCCATATGGACATAATGACATCACACAGTTCCTACATATGGACATAATGACATCACACAGTTCCTACATATGGACATAATGACATCACACAGTTCCTACATATGGACATAATGACATCACACAGTTCCTCCATATGGACATGATGACATCACACAGTTCCTACATATGGACATAATGACATCACACAGTTCCTCCATATGGACATGATGACATCACACAGTTCCTACATATGGACATAATGACATCACACAGTTCCTCCATATGGACATGATGACATCACACAGTTCCTACATATGGACATGATGACATCACACAGTTCCCCCATATGGACATGATGACATCACACAGTTCCTCCATATAGACATGATGACATCACACAATTCCTACATATGGACATGATGACATCACACAGTTCCCCCATATGGACATGATGACATCACACAGTTCCTCCATATAGACATGATGACATCACACAGTTCCTCCATATGGACATGATGACATCACACAGTTCCCCCATATGGACATGATGACATCACACAGTTCCTCCATATAGATGTGATTACATCACACAGTTCCTCCATATGGACATGATGACATCAAACAGTTCCTACATATGGACATAATGACATCACACAGTTCCTCCATATAGACATGATGACATCACACAGTTCCTCCATATAGACATGATGACATCACACAGTTCCTCCATATAGACATGATGACATCACACAGTTCCTCCATATAGACATGATGACATCACACAGTTCCTCCATATGGACATGATGACATCACACAGTTCCTCCATATGGACATGATGACATCACACAGTTCTTCCATATGGACATAATGACATCACACAGTTCCTACATATGGACATAATGACATCACACAGTTCCTCCATATAGACATGATGACATCACACAGTTCCTACATATGGATATGATGACATCACACAGTTCTTCCATATGGACATGATGACATCACACAGTTCTTCCATATGGACATGATGACATCACACAGTTCTTCCATATGGACATGATGACATCACACAGTTCTTCCATATGGACATGATGACATCACACAGTTCCTCCATATGGACATGATGACATCACACAGTTCTTCCATATGGACATGATGACATCACACAGTTCTTCCATATGGACATGATGACATCACACAGTTCTTCCATATGGACATCATGACATCTCACAGTTGCTGCAGATTTGTCGGATCCATGATGAGAATCTCCCCCTAATCCCAGCGGGGATCTATACGATGAGCTCTGGTGACTGTGGAAGCCATTGGAGTCCAGTGACTGCATTGTCCTGTATGAGATGATGTCATGTGACCTCATTGTCCTGTATGAGATGATGTCATGTGACCTCATTGTCCTGTATGAGATGATGTCATGTGACCTCATTGTCCTGTATGAGATGATGTCATGTGACCTCATTGTCCTGTATGAGATGATGTCATGTGACCTCATTGTCCTGTATGAGATGATGTCATGTGACCTCATTGTCCTGTATGAGATGATGTCATGTGACATGGGGCATTATCTAGCTGGAAGTATCATCAGAAGATACAGGGGACACTGTGGTCATAAAGGGACGGACATGGTGTTTATACCAGGATCAATTGGTACTAAGGGGCCCAAAATGTGCCCCCCAGACAATGTTCCCCCCGCACCATTACACCCCACCAGCCTGAACCTGATACAAGGCAGGATCCATGCTTTCATGTGATTTATGCCAAATTCTGACCTTGTCATCTGAATGTCAAAGCTGGAATGGAGACTCCTCAGACTCTCTGGAGGTCTCCACCTAAAAATCTACACATTTACAATACTGTACAATACTAGTAATGTGGTTTACAAAACCCATATACTCAGGGCTCAAGTCCTGCAGGAACCCGTGGGAACTGAGTTCCTGCACTTTTTCCACAGCAGAAACACCGTTCCCTTTAGCAGAACCAGCCCTTAAGTGGAAATCTTGGGTGAGTTCCCACACTTTTTTCCCCGCAGGACTTGTCTCCTGCATATACCCCATGTACACACGTACAGAACCACTTGGGAGAAAACTGCCCCTTGTGATCATTGGAGTCCTTTGATGATGAAGCTCCTTTGGGTCAGCGGTGGAGGTGGGGGTTAGTATGCTTAGATATTGATTGTATGCTTAGATCAGTGTTTCCCAACCAGGGTGCCTCCAGCTGTTGCAGAACTACAATATCCAGCATGCCCGGACAGCCAAAGGCTGTCCGGGCATGCTGGGAGTTGTAGTTTAGCAACAGCTGAAGGCACCCCTGGTTTGGAAACACTGATCTATACTATATACTACAATATAGTCCAACATGCTGGGAGTTGTAGTTTTGCAACAGCTGGAGGCACTCCTGGTTGGGAAACACTGACCTATACTATATACTACAATATAGTCCAACATGCTGGGAGTTGTAGTTTTGCAACAGCTGGAGGCACTCCTGGTTGGGAAACACTGATCTATACTATATACTACAATATAGTCCAACATGCTGGGAGTTGTAGTTTTGCAACAGCTGGAGGCACTCCTGGTTGGGAAACACTGACCTATATTATATACTACAATATAGTCCAACATGCTGGGAGTTGTAGTTTTGCAACAGCTGGAGGCACCCCTGGTTTGGAAACACTGACCTATACTATATACTACAATATAGTACAACATGCTGGGAGTTGTAGTTTTGAAACAGCTGGAGGCTGTTTTGTTGAAAATTAGAGATGAGGACGAACAAAGAACGGGTTGAAATTAAGGTCAGATGGAGTAAAATACGGCGATTTGTCACTGTGGTAGCATTGGAATAAGGTCGCGGCACCCGCCATCTTATCTGCTCAAAACTGATTACGCAAGAGGTGAAGCTGAAGATCTCCTGCATCTGTGAGCGATCGCAGCAATAGAGCGAAACCGGGGGCGCGAGACGCTTCACCTCCACCAAATCCATCTGCTGCTAACTAGGAATTCATGAGCATTGGAACAACATTTAAGTCATTTACAAAAAAAAAAAACTTTCTTTGTGCAGTGACTACGGCGCCGCCGCCGCCCATCAGGCATTACACACAGTGGGGGAGATTTATCAAAACATGTGCCAAGGTAAAATTGCTGAGTTGCCCATAGCAACCAATCAGATCGCTACTTTCATTTTGCAGAGGCCTTGCTGAAAAGGAAAGAAGCGATCTGATTGGTTGCTATGGGCAACTGGGCAACTTTACCTTGGCACAGGTTTTGATAACTCTCCCCCAATGTTCTTTGGAGATAAATGTGTTTTTAAAGTTCAGTATGATTGGCTACAATATTCTGTATAAGGCTTTTTTTTTATTTTAAATAAAGAAGATACTTTATTTTAAAAAAAAATGGGTTTAGCTAGCTAAATATTCCAAGTTACATTTGCTTATAATTGTCTGATTGCTGGGGAGAGGAGGGTCCGATCTGGGCCTGGTCCTGGGTCAGCTGACTTCCTGTGAAATGCAGGATGACATCATTACCTACCAGGACCCCTACTGCTAGCTCCAAGACCCCTCCCTACCCAGATGTGTATACTGCTGCTATCTCTATGGGATCAGGATATATAGTGCTTAAATACCTCTCCTTCAGCTCTATCTGTATACTGTTGTTACTATCTTCGTGGGATTAGTGTATATGTAATAGTTATACAACTGTCCTCCAGCTCTATCTGTATACTGCTTCTGCTATCTCTATGGGATCAGAATATATAAAAGTTACACCCCCCCCCCCCAGCTCTATCTGTATACTGCTTCTGCTATCTCTATGGCAGTAGTCTTCAACCTACAGACCTCCAGACGCAGGTTGGAGACCACTGCTCTATGGGATCAGGATATATAATAGTTACAAACCTTCCCCCCTCCCAGCTCTATCTGTATACTGCTTCTGCTATCTCTGCAGGATCAGGATATATAGTAGTTACACACCTCCTCTCCAGCTCTATCTCTATACTACTGCTGCTTTCCCTATGGAGTCAGGATATATATATATATATATATATATATATATATATAGTAGGTATATACCTCCTCTCCAGCTCTACCTGTATACTGCTGCTATCTCTATGGGATCAGAATATATAATAGTTACACTCCCCCCCCCCCCAGCTCTATCTGTATACTGCTTCTGCTATCTCTATGGCAGTAGTCTTCAACCAGCGGACCTCCAGACGCAGGTTGGAGACCACTGCTCTATGGGATCAGGATATATAATAGTTACACACCTCCCCCCCCCCCCCCCCAGCTCTATCTGTATACTGCTTCTGCTATCTCTGCAGGATCAGGATATATAGTAGTTACACACCTCCTCTCCAGCTCTATCTCTATACTACTGCTGCTTTCTCTATGGAGTCAGGATATTTATATAGTAGGTATATACCTCCTCTCCAGCTCTACTTGTATACTGCTGCTATCTCTATGTGACCAGTATCTATCAGCTATATACCTCTTCTGAAGCTGTGTTCACACATTGCATTTCTTGCTGCATTTTATTTTCTGTTTTTGCCATTATTTTCTCAACATCGTGGTCAAACGGTGATATATTAACGCAATTGCGCAAACATTTGCAAAAAACCTGATCGTAGCAAGAATTCAATATGTTAACCATTGCGATTATAGGTCATCACTTTGACACTATTTCTCTAAAAAAAAATGCACTTTAAATACTAAAACTGTGAACTGACCCCAACCCACTTATGAGTCTAATCAGTTCACCTGGGTGAAGTCCAGCACCAGCAGCCTAATCAGATGACCAGGTGCAGTGATGAGACTCCACACCACATTTTCATTGAAAATGTAGGTTGTATGACAAAATCATATAAGTGTGGAATTGCAAACCAACATGGAGCCAATCTCACGCCTGCTACCTTAGCTAAAACAGGTAAGCACAAGGCACTATTCTCTAATCTATATATATATATATATATATATATATATATATATATATAAAACTATGTGTGTATATGTGTATGTTTGTTCTGTATGTATGTATGTGTGTATGTTCCAGGATCACGTCCAAACAGCTGAAGATATTAACATGAAACTTGTCCACATGTTACTTATATGTCAACAACAAACATAGGATAGGTAATTTAACCCTTACTCACCCCCATTTGCCAGGGTCGGGGTTTTCGTTTAAAGTCCCATGCAAATCAATGGGAAATGTATGTTTTCACATAACTTCTGTACGGCTGGAGATATTTCAATACCTGGTACACATATTACAGGTCGGGGTATGAGGTTGGGATAGGAGGACGGGATAGGAGGTCGACATAGGAGGTTGAGATATTAGGACAGAAAAGGAGGGAGAGATAGGAGGTCGGGATAGGAGGTCGGGATAGGAGGTCGGGATAGGAGGTCGAGATAGGAGGTCGGGATAGGAGGTCGGGATAGGAGGTCGAGATAGGAGGTCGAGATAGGAGGACGGGATAGGAGGTCGGGATAGGAGATTGGGATTGGAGGTCGGGAGAGGAGGTCGAGATAGGAGGTTGGGATAGGAGGATGGGATAGGAGGTCGGTATAGGAGGTCGGGATATGAGGTAGGGATATGAGGTCGGGATATGAGGACGAGATATGGGGTTGGCATATGACAACAATATATGAGGACGGGATATGAAGTCAAAAGCTTCCTCTGTTGATTTTTCTCCACAACAAGGATTAGGAAGGAAAAACTGGGCAACGCCGGGTACTCAGCTAGTAATAAATAAATCCCAGAGTGCTACTTAATGATCTTCCTTGTGATTTTTGGTGATTTTTTTTATTTATTTTTATTTTTTAATGTTCCCTAAATTTAAAAAAATATTTTCAAAACAGCTTCTCTTGCTTCTCTTCCCATAAAGAAAAATATTTACCCACTTTAGTCTCCGAATTTGAAAACTCGCGTCCACCATAACATCTTACACAGAACATTCTCCCGGCACGATCTATTGTGTTTCTTACTTTCCTCCGTCCCCTTCAACTTTATTCTGAGAGATTTCCCCTTTTTTTTTCTCCGCCCGGTGCTTAAAGCCTCATTGGCCACTTTGTGGAGTAATTGTCATTTGTCGCCATGGAAACCTCCTTCTCCCAGAAACGTTTAGCAATGTGCTCCGTGCCTCGGCAGACTGCAGCCATCACTGCTTCCCACCTCTTACATTACTTCCAGCTCTCTTACTACACTGTATTTTTCTCATGAGTCACGTCTACCATTTAAGGATGCCGCTCGCTCGATCCCCCGCTTTTCCCTCGTGCTGGTTTCATTTCTGCACAGATATGCGCACATTCCAGCTCTGAGAGTCTTATTGTCATAGTATCCATCACCTGGAACAAAAATAGTCAAAAAATTCTATAAAAATAGTCAAAAATAGTCAAAATTCCAAACAGCTCAATGTTACAACCAATCCCCCCCCCCAACTGGTTGTCTTTGGCAGCTGCTTTTTCTACTGGCACTTTTTATTTTTATCACAAAAGCCCCGAACCACCCACTATGTTGAATGTTTTACAAACAAGAATAACAGTTTTGTGTAGCGCCGATGCAGGTGCCTGGCACATCTTTGTTAACAACGTCAAGATAACGGTAATTGGTGCCAAGTGAGTCCGCATGCCGCAAGGAAGCGAGCACCGTCCTTATTCATGCCGGCTCTGCGGAGGCATTGCCCAGGTGCTACAAATTGATGTAATAACCTATTTACTGAAAAAGAGCATTTGCGGTTCCTTAGAAACGTATTTGAGACCGTGCGGAGGAGGACGCGTGAAGGAATTGTGTATAGGAAGGGCTGAATCGATAAGCTTCAATCCTTTGGACCTACACTGGGTGTTCTAAGTTTCAACTGGTTCCAGAAATTTCAACAGATTTGTAAATTACTTCTATTAAAAAATATCTTGATCCTTCCAGTACTTATTAGCTGCTGAATACTACAGAGGAAATTATTTTCTTTTTGGAACACGGAGCTCTCTGCTGACATCACGAGCACAGTGCTCTCTGCTGACACCTCTGTCCATTTTAGGAACTGTCCAGAGTAGGAGAAAATCCCCATATCAAACATATGCTGCTCTGGACAGTTCCTAAAATGGACAGAGATGTCAGCAGAGAGCACTGTGCTCGTGATGTCAGCAGAGAGCTCTGTGTTCCAAAAAGAAAATAATTTCCTCTTTAGTATTCAGCAGCTAATAAGTACTGGAAGGATCAATATTTTTTAATAGAAGTAATTTACAAATCTGTTTAACTTTCTGGCACCATTTGATTAAAAAAAAAAAGTCCCCCCCCCCCCCCCAGTGATCAGATATTGGGAGAGATTTATCAAAACCTGTGCAGAGGAAAAGTTGCCCAGTTGCCCATAGCAACCAATCAGATTGCTTCTTTCATTTTGCAGAGGCCTTGTTAAAAATGAAAGAAGCGATCTGATTGGTTGCTATGGGCAACAGGGCAACTTTTCCTCTGCACAGGTTTTGTAGGTTACCTAGCCGAATAGGCATAGGTAGCCCTGACTGTGGGGACGAAAGGGTTAAGAAGCAGGAAGAAACAGCAACCCTCCCACTCCAGTACCTTGGGGAGGGGTTTCCAAGGGGTGTACGCCCAGGGGTATTTACTGGGTGTCCTGCAAGCAGCTCTCCCTCTTGTGTTCCAGCATCCAAGGTGAGAGCATCCCCTGTGATGGCTGACGAACAGTTTTGGTGTGGTTTCCGGGAGCGGGTGCTGGCTGATGCTTCACTTATCCCCCGCATTTTAGCGGAGCTCGGGGACGCGGCTGCGATGCGTGCCCCGGCTCCTGTTAGCTCCCCTGTTACAGCCCCTGTTAATTTACTGTCGGCTCCGGCGGCGGCCCCGCGGGGCCGACGTACTTCTAGACAAAGGCGCCCCCCTTCCAGGCTTAGCCCCAGTCCCCCTCACCTTCCTAGCGGCGCCCGGCGTGCTGGGGAGGCCGCGCGCACGGCGCCGGGATCCCGGGCCTTCGCTGCCAGCATTGGCCCAGCGAAGTGTCGGGCGGTAGCTCCGCCCCTTCCGGTTTCGGCTCCCGGCACTTCCCGGCGCGCTGTCTCGGCTGCAGCTAGGGCTGAGCGTAGCTCCTTGGTGGTAGATCAGGTAATGGGCGCACAGGCCTCTCATAACTCGCAGGCATCCTCATCAGCTGATGAGGTGCCTGGTACCCCCCCTGTTTTCCAGGGTCCTAGTGTAATTCCAATAGCTGGCAGCAGCTCTACTAGTCTCCCTGCACATGCCCCTTTGCTGCCTGCTGCAATAGATGCTATGGATGAGGGTAGTGAGCCTTTATTTGAAGATGCTGTAGAGGTGGTGGGAGTGGGCCAGGGTTTGCTTCCTCCTATCTCTCAGGCTACGTTTTTAACCCCTGCACTACAGCCACATAGTGCCCCCATCTCCTTGCATAACCCCCCCCTCCTCCCCCCCCTCCCCCTGTGGTTGCTGCTGCACAGTTGCCGGCGCCTATAGTCAGCCAGCCACCGCGTGACCGTGATGGTTGTGGGTCTGTGAGTCGGTCCCGTGGGCGTCGGTCCCGATCGTCCTCCCGGGGTTCTGGCCGATCGCGCAGGAGCAGAACTGCTGTGTCGCATCGTGGGTGTAGGAGACGTTGTCGCCGGGAGTCCAGGAACAGGGACAGGTCCCGCAGGTCCCGTTCATCCCGCTGGCGTTCGCCCTCCTCCTCGGGGGAGAGTTCTTGGAGTTCCGTTAGCCCGGACAGGAGGTCTCGTAGGCGTTCGGGCAGGCGACACAGGTCCAAGCCTGCTCGGAGGTCTTCGAATGGAGCTGACCGACCTGGGGCTGTAGATACACCTGCACCCGTGGAGCGTGTGGACCCTGCTCCGGTTCCTCAATGTGGACCTTCATCTTCTCCGACTGTTGTTCCTGCGCAGACGGGTGAGTTCAACTTTGCTGGGGTTTGGGGTGATGCGGGTTCTGATCTTTTGCCTACTCTTAAAGCGGTTTTGGCCAGGTTGGAGGGTTCACAGGCTAGTCCGGCTCCCGTGGTTAGGAAGGTCTCCCCGGTACGGGCGGGGGTACATAAGGAGTCATTCTTTTGTGGTGTCAGTCCCCTTGGATCACATGTTGAGTTGGCTGTGAAAGAGAAGATTTGGGGGAACCAGTATGTTGATGTCTGGTCGTTGGTGTCGGTGGATCAGCACACCATTGATAAGGAGCGTAGGCCTCAGCCTGAAAAGTCTTTTCCAGCTAGGCCAAAAGTAGCTAAGACTATGGGAAATTGGGTTCAGGCTTTTGCTGTTTTGGGTTGTATAATGGGTGAAAAGCATCCTGAACGTTGTTCGGAGCTTTTTATATATATATGGACTCGGTGTATAATGCCTACAAGTCTCATGGGGGTTCGGCCTGGTGGCGTTATGACGAAGAATTTCGTCGTCGCCTGGCTTTGACGCCTGAGGTTGGTTGGGGAGTTAAGGCAACTGATGTTTGGTTGCGCTTGATGATGGCCCAGAAGGGAACCCCCTTTCAGTCTGGGGCCGCTGGCCCAGCGGGGACACCAGGGTCAGTGGCCGTGCGGCGTCCCGGCGCATGCTGGCTATTTAACGAAGGACACTGCAAGTTCCTTAACCTGTGCAAATACAAGCACGAATGCTCCGCTTGCGGAGGTGGCCACGCTGCAACGCGTTGTCCACGGGCCCCGAAGCTCCCGGGGCGTCCCGCAGCTGCTGGTGAGGGGAAGGACGCCGGTGAACGTGTCCGCGATGTCCCCGTGGTTAGAGCAGTACCCCAATAGGGAGTGCGCCCGAGTTTTGAGGGATGGTTTTTCCCAGGGGTTTTTTATCCCCTTTGTTTTGGGTTCTGATGCTGGGGAGTACCCTGACAATCTAAAATCAGCCAGGGAACGCCCGGATGTGTTGAGTGAAAAAATTGGAAAGGAGGTGGCCCTGGGGCGCTTTATGGGCCCGTACCGCCACCCTCCGCTGCCTATGTTTAGAGTTTCCCCGTTGGGTGTGGTGCCTAAGAAGGAGGCTGGAAAATTCCGACTTATCCATCATTTGTCCTACCCGAAGGGTACATCTGTAAATGACGGGATTCCGAAGGAGGATTCCTCGGTTTCCTACGTGTCTTTTGACAGGGCAGTGGCGCTAGTGCGAGGAGCGGGGCCTGCGGCCTTAATGGCGAAGTCCGATATTGAATCGGCTTTTCGCCTGCTCCCGGTACATCCGGAGTGCTTTCATTTGTTGGGTTGTCGTATGGATGGTGATTTCTATTATGATGTTTGTTTGCCCATGGGTTGTTCTATCTCATGTCACTATTTCGAAATGTTTAGTACGTTTTTGGAGTGGGTAGTACGTTTTGAGACGGGCTGTTCATCGGTGATTCACTATTTGGACGACTTTTTGTTTGTTGCCCCTGCGGGTTCCCCTAGATGTGGTTTCCTGTTAAGTACTTTTCGTTTTTTGATGCAGCGTTTTGGTGTTCCGCTGTCTGCGGACAAGACGGAAGGTCCGTCCACGGTAATGTCCTTTTTGGGTATTGAGATTGATTCGGTGGCCATGGTTTTTCGTTTGCCTTCTGCTAAGTTGAAGATTATGTTACAATGGGTTGAATGTTTTTGTGAGGCGAAGAAAGTTACTCTTCGGCAGATGCAGGTGCTCTTGGGGCATTTGGTTTTTGCCTGTCGGGTAATGCCAATGGGTAGGGTTTTTTCTAGACGTTTATCTTTAGCGACCAGGGGAGTTGCCCTACCTGGTCACCGGATCCGTATCTCTCGGTGTCTGAGATCTGATTTGTTGGTGTGGCGGGAGTTTCTGCGGTGTTATAATGGCCGTACCTGTTGGCAGGCGGAGGAGGTCTGCAGCGGTGAACTGCAGCTTTTCACGGATGCTGCAGGGTCGGTTGGTTTTGGAGCCTTTTTTGCTGGTGAGTGGTGCGCGGAGGCGTGGCCGCCGGATTGGGAAGAGAGGGGTTGGTGCCGGAACTTGGCGTTATTGGAACTTTTTCCTATCATTGTGGCTGTTGAGCTGTGGAGTGGTCGTTTCAGTAATAAAAGGGTTTGCTTTTGGACGGACAACGCGAGTGTGGTGCATTGCATTAATGACTTGTCTTCCTCTTCTCTTCCTGTCTTGTCGCTTTTACGTCACTTGGTTCTTCGTTGTTTGGAATGCAATATTTGGTTCCGGGCTCGGCATGTCCCGGGTGTTGATAATGTTATTGCTGATTCTTTGTCTCGATTTCAGTTCCAGGACTTCAGGAGGTTGTGCCCGACGGCAGAGCTGGAGGGTCGAGCGTGCCCGCCTTTGGTCTGGGGCCTAGTGACAGGAGATTGATGCCACTGCTGGAATCATCGATGGCGGCCTCTACGTGGTCAGGACATGGTAAGGCGTGGAAGGAGTGGTGTCTTTTGGTGTATGGGCGAAATGTGTCTGGGTGTTCTGATTCGAGATTGGAGGTAACTGTGGACTACTTATTGTCATTGCGCGCTTTACAATTTTCTGCTTTAGTGGCGCGGTGCAGGCTGGCGGGGGTTAGTTTTTATTTTCGCTTGCTGGGATGGGAAGATGTTACGAAACGTTTTTTGATTCAGCAATCACTGAAGGGATGGCAGCGTACTCATGTCCGCAGGGAACAGCGGCGCCCGGTTTCTTATCCTTTGCTTGTCTCGCTAGTACAGGCCTCGGTCAGTTGCTGTTGTTCCCCTTTTGAATCTGCCTTATACTCCGCTGCTTTTTGTGTTGCGTTTTTTGGTGCTCTACGGGTGGGGGAGCTGGTTCCTTCCTCTAAGCAGGGTTCTGGTGGTTTGCGTTTTGAGGATGTGGTTTGCTCCAACGGTGTTTTGCAGCTACGTATTCAACGGTCAAAAACCGATCAGGCGGGTACGGGAGCTTGGATTCGCCTTCAGTCGGTTGATGGCCCGGCCTGCCCGGTGCGGGCTGTCTCCGCCTATTTGTTGATTCGTGTTTCGGGCAGACAATTTTTCTCCCATGCTGATGGTTCGGCTTTATCCCGTTTTCAATTTCAGTCGCTGTTCAAGCGGTGTCTGCAATACGCGGGGGCTCCCCCTTCCGAATTCGGAACGCATTCCTTTCGGATTGGGGCGGCTACGGAGGCGTCCAGGGCGGGATTGTCCGTGTCTGATATTCAGCGTATTGGGCGTTGGCGCTCGGATTGCTATGCTGGTTACGTGCGCCCTGAATTGTTGCTTTAACCTGTTTTTCCTTTTAGATCCTCCGGTTGCTACGGTTGTGTTCTTGGGCCACTCCTATGTTCATCGGGCGGCACAGCGAGCGGCCTGCCGTCCTGGAGGGAGATCGTTGGGTTTCCATCAAGTCGATGCCCAATGGAGGGGGATTCCGGGTATGAGATGGCCTCAAGTGCTTTCGGAGACGGTGGACCTGTCCGGTAGGCTGAGATCGGGAGTTGTTTTGGTTGTCCACGCGGGTGGCAACGACCTATGTTTTACTAGGGTCCCCGAGTTGATAACCATTATGAAAGCAGATGTGGAACGGCTCGGGGTTTTTTTCTCCGAAATGGTTCTGGTGTGGTCGGAGATTGTTCCGCGGGTTAAATGGCAGGGTGCCAGGGATGCAGAGGCGATTGAGCGGTCCCGCCGTTTAGTTAATTCCAGGATGGCGAGGTTTGTTCGGTCTAAGGGCGGTGTGGTGGTCAGGCACAGGGAGCTGGAAGGGGATAATAGGAGGTTTATGATCAGCGATGGTGTCCACCTCAACGATATTGGGCTGGACATCTTCCTTTCTGGTCTTCAAGATGGCGTTGAACAGGCCCTTTTTGTATTGAGTGGGGGTCGGAGCTCCGTGTAGGAGTACACGGGCTCCTTCTGTGGCGTAAAGGAAGTTTATTTTGGGGAGTTTTGAGGTGCCGAAGGCAGCACATGCACGCTGTGGAGACAGTGGGGCATACTGCTTCGGCTGAAGCAGTACTTCGGCAATAAGAAGTTGTGTATTTCATGGTTACTGCTATGCAGTGTTATATTTATTTAACAGAGTTACATATATTTAAATAAACGAGCTGTGACCACCACCCAGCCCACTTAAAAGGTTCATGAGTGTCAGTGTTTTATTTCAGAGTGGGAGAATTTAGATTTAAGATCTGTTTAAAAGGTGTGTCCGTACAGTCTGTAGGTTACCTAGCCGAATAGGCATAGGTAGCCCTGACTGTGGGGACGAAAGGGTTAAGAAGCAGGAAGAAACAGCAACCCTCCCACTCCAGTACCTTGGGGAGGGGTTTCCAAGGGGTGTACGCCCAGGGGTATTTACTGGGTGTCCTGCAAGCAGCTCTCCCTCTTGTGTTCCAGCATCCAAGGTCCCGCCCTCCCTCCCTGGTTTTTTGCTTTCCTGTTTGTTTTGTTTATTCAACTGGGCGTCCTGTTGTGGGACGTTTCGGTTTTTTGTTACCCCCTTAAAAAAAAAAAAAAAAATATTTTTTCCTTTTCATAATTAATTTCAATATGCTTTGTTTGATTTTGTAAGTCACAGCTGGCGTAAAGGAAGTTTATTTTGGGGAGTTTTGAGGTGCCGAAGGCAGCACATGCACGCTGTGGAGACAGTGGGGCATACTGCTTCGGCTGAAGCAGTACTTCGGCAATAAGAAGTTGTGTATTTCATGGTTACTGCTATGCAGTGTTATATTTATTTAACAGAGTTACATATATTTAAATAAACGAGCTGTGACCACCACCCAGCCCACTTAAAAGGTTCATGAGTGTCAGTGTTTTATTTCAGAGTGGGAGAATTTAGATTTAAGATCTGTTTAAAAGGTGTGTCCGTACAGTCTGATAAATCTCCCCCATTGTCCATATACCCTAGTACATAGACAACTTATCTGGAAAGAGGGCCCAGGGGATTTATGGTTGTTTGCTATATGCTAGCAGTAAAGATATTTAGTGGCCACAGTGGTCCCCAACACAGTCCTCAAAGACCACCAGCAGTCCAGGATTAAATGGGTACTGTGCTGGAAAACATTGTCTTTTTAAATCAGCTGGTGCCAGAAAGTTAAACAGATTTGTATATTACTTCTATTTAAAAATCTTAATCCTTCCAGTACTTATCATCTGCTGTATGCTCCACAGGAAGTTCTTTTCTTTTTTAATTTATTTTCTGTCTGACCACAGTGCTCTCTGCTGACACCTCTGTCCATTTTTTGAATTTCTTTTATGTCTGACCACCGTGCTCTCTGCTGACACCTCTGTCCATGTCAGGAACTGTCCACAGCAGGAGAAGTTTTCTATGGGAATTTTCTCCTGCTCTAGACAGTTCCTAAAATGGACAGAGGTGTCAGCAGAGAGCACAGTGGCCAGACAGAAAATAAATTAAAAAAGAAAAGAACTTCCTGTGGAGCATACAGCAGATGATAAGTACTGGAAGGATTTAGATTTTTAAATAGAAGTAATTTACAAATCTGTGTAACTTTCTGGCACCAGTTGATTTAACAAAAAAATTAAAGATGGCACTCACCCGAGCAACGACAGCTGTTTCCTGCGTTAGCAGGCCCCAAAACAATCAATCAGCAACAGCTGTTTCCTGCGTTAGCATGCCTTGGCTTGCTAACGCAGGAAACAGCTGGCGCTGATTGATTTTTTCCCTGTCTGTCTATGTGCAGCTCCCCACTGCTCGGGTGAGTGCCATCTTTCAATTCCTGTTTGGATACTTTGGACTGGGACTATTACATGAGATTAAGCACCACCTTACAGCAAAGTAGTGCAGATCCTGCTATCGCAGCTCACTCCTACACAGTGTGCACAATACCCTATTAAGAAGAGAGTGCCAGACTCTTACCTGTGCTTGAAGACAATACAATTTTTGAAGATGGAAAAGATGTAACCGTGACCGCAGAGAAGAAAATCGAGGTGTTTTTTTGTTTTTGATGGTCAGATACCATATAAAATTGCCTTCCCCTGGGGGGGCCACACATCAGGCACATAAGGGTCTCACCTGCCTTCTTGGTGTCTCGCTACAATTGCAGCAGAACTGTCTGAATGTCACGTTAGAGATGGGTCTATGTCAATGACAAAAGCTTCCATCATCTCTTCAGAGGGTCTCCACATGGATCCAGATAAAGTCTCTGCAGCCCTGAATTCGCCTATGGTTTTTAAAGACTCGTCAAAGGCGTCTGGAACCTTTAAACTACGATTATCTGTTTTGTCACTTTACACCATGGAAGTGAGAGAATAACCAGGATTGGCCATCCTTCTCAGTTCAGTCCGACTTTTTCATCCACTCTTCTCTTTCTTTAAAGGGGTACTCTGGTGAAAATTTATTTATTTATTTATTTATTTATTTTTTATCAAGTGGTGCCAGAAAGTTAAACAGATTTGTAAATTACTTCAATATAAAAATCTTAATTCTTCCAGTACTTAGCTGCTGTATGCTCCACAGAAAGTTGTGTAGTTCTTTCCAGTCTGACCACAGTGCTCTCTGCTGACACCTCTGTCTGTGTCAGGAACTGTCCAGAGCAGGAGCAAATCCCCATAGCAAACGTCTCCTGCTCCGGACAGTTCCTGACATGGACAGAGGTGTCGGCAGAGATCACTATGGTCAGACTGGAAAGAACTACGCAACCTCCTCTGTAGTATACAGCAGCTAGTAAGTACTGATTAAGATTTTTTTATAGAAGTAATTTACAAATCCGTATGACTTCCTGGCACCAGCTGATAAAAAATAAAAAAAATAAAAATTCCACCTGAGTACCCCTTCAAACAGACAATATGTTCAAATAGTAACAGCGTTCGGCACAGCGTAGCATATGAATCCACTGATAGTACACATGGTGTAAGGACACTAAGCAGAGTTCCCCTGCCAGCTGTGGTGCTCAATTGTCAGAAATCAATCCATAAGTAAACCAAACAATTGTTTCCTATTGTACTCCTTATGATAAATAAAAAATCTTTCTAACATTGTTTAAAAAACAAATGAAGTTTTCTATGTTTAAAAAAGCTTCCACTAGGTGTCTCCCTACTTGTTCAGAGCACATTTTCCCCCATCTTATTCACAGGCATTTCCTGCTGGCCTGGTAGAAGTCCAAAAGCAGGAAATGCTGAGGGGTGTGTGTGCAGCCTTAGCCGATCATAGCTCATCTCACTCAACTGAACTGCTCTGGGTCACGTGTAGCAGGGTGAGGGAGGAAGTTCTCCCCTGTATGGCTTCAGATGATGTCACGCCTGCTGGGGAACGCCCCTTCCCAGTTTGTGAATCTGGCTGAGACTGAGCAGAAAATACAGAGCAATATCAAGGTAGAAAACTAACAAATAATAAAAATAAAGGGAGGGGGTGGTTTATCATGATGGGGGCAGTGAACTGGGAGGATTATAACATGTAACAAGATCATGAGAGGTACACTTTAAAGCAGGGACATTACTTTTATTGAATATCACTCCTGATGGTGTGAGGGTACCTACACACCTTCAATAGCTTGTTCGGCCAACAGCCATGTTTCCTGTTCATACCACACACATGCATGTTTGGCCTGGCTGAGCATCCATATGTTCTGAATGGGGAAAATAAAGGTAATCTGATGCCAGAAAGCTCTGGTTGTGCCTTATCTTCCGGAAAGAAAAAGGTTTGGGAAGCTGAAATCCATCATTCCCAATCCTTCTATCCATAAAAAAGTTGGGTGGCCACTACACATATTTTACGGTTAATCAGTTTTACCGACATGAATGGGGTCGGCCAACTTCTCACTAGTGTGTATAGGTGCTCTTACTAGCAATACCGCTTGCCTTGGAAGAGTGTTGTCACCTCTTTGAAGGTGCTAATTTCTATATTTTAAAATCTATATTGATGCCAAAATTTTGATAATCTCTATTCTACCTGCCGATTTGTGTGCCGGTTGTTTCAAAAGATTTTTAAACACCTTCATAATTTTATTAGGTTACCCTTCCTGGGTGGTTACTTGGTGATTTTAGTTCTTTCACTGCTGTTATTGAGCCCTTGAGAGCCCCCTCCATGATACACAGCTATTTCTTATTCTCTTCATTTAAGGGGGTGGGAGCAGAACTGAGCTGTTTGCCAGCAGTACTTACACAGGACTTTCTTTCCCTTACTTCTCTAGCCAATAACAGCACAGCACTTAATCCTCTCTGTGACCCATGTAATAGTGTTGGTGAATGCACTGGACAGAACAGGATAGCACTGGGTTGATGAATTATTTACACAGTACAGTACAATATATGGCATGTGGGGGAGAAGGGGTTACTGATGCACTGGCAGTGCAAAGTTCTATGGGGGAGATTTATTAAAACCTGTCCAGAGGAAAAGTTGCTGAGTTGCCCATAGCAACCAATCAGATCGCTTCTTTCATTTTTCAGAGGCCTTTTCAGAAATGAAAGAAGCGATCTGATTGGTTGCTATGGGCAACTCAGCAACTTTTCCTCTAGACAGGTTTTGATAAATCTCCCCCTATGTGTTTATGAAGTAAGTAAATAAAACAGCAGCACAGCAAGATAGAAGTTATCCTATGCGCTGACCTGCTACTGCTGAGATAGGAAGGAAGCCTTGATATAACTTTGATGGACAGCACAACTGCAGCACAGCAAGGAAGGGGTTACACTAAGTACTGCTGCTGCTGAGAGAAAACAGAAGCCTTGTTCTTCCTTTCATGGACAGTGTAGAGCCTCTGGAGGAAGGAGAACACCTAAGCTTGCTTGCACAAAGAGCAGTTTTTCTAGGTTTAGGACTTATTTCTGGTAAATTAAGTGATTTACAAATATGTTACATCTCACAGAAAGCAAATGCGGGAAGACATTGACCATTAAATGCATTGACCAATTGACAAGCACATTGGGTATTCTTTTTCTTACCCGTGGACCTGTAGAAACATACCATACAGTGGACACCTATTACAGGTCTCTCAATACCTCCAATAACTTCCTGAGCATCCGGCGCATGTATTCAATCTAAATTACCAAGAGAACAATCCTTGTATCCCCTGATGTCTGCAACAAGGTATTGTCCTGGGCTTATTCATCTCTGCTGACGGGTCATCCAGGAGTCAGGTGCATCAGTGAATTTCTCTTTCTCATGTTTATTGGAGGCCAGGCTGGAAAAAGGATGTTAAAGGGGTACTCCACCCCTAGACATCTCCTATCCAAAGGATAGAAAATAAGATGTCTGATCCCAGGGGTCCTGCAGCAGGGGACCTCTGCGATCTCGGCTGTGGCACGAAAGACATCTGGTGCACAGAGCAAACTTTACTTTACCGGATGACTGGTGATGCGGGGTGGAGGCTCGGACATCATGGTTACACCTGCTCGTGACGTCACGGCCATGCTTCCTCAATGCAAGTCTATGGGAGGGGGCGTCACACCCCCTCCCATAGACGTGACTTGAGGGTGTGTGACATTACGAGTGGGGCATGGCCGTTACGTAACGAGCCTCCAGCGCTGCACCTGACGCTCTAAACGAACGCCGGGTGCAGTAGGGAGATCGCGGTTGTCCCGCTGCTGGCGACCCCCGCGATCTCCCTACTGCACCCGGCGTTCGTTTAGAGCATCCCCTTTGGATAGGGGATAAGATGTCTAGGGGCGGAGTACCCATTTAAGGAATTTTTTTCCTATTGTACCACAGTACCATGTACCATGCCCAGTTTCAGCCATCCATTCAGCACCTTAAAGGGGTATTCCAGGCCAAAACTTTTTTTATATATCAGCTGGCTCCGGAAAGTTAAACAGATTTGTAAATTACTTCTATTAAAAATCTTAATCCTTCCAATAGTTATTAGTTTCTGAAGTTGAGTTGTTGTTTTCTGTCTAACTGCTCTCTGATGACTCACGTCCCAGGAGCTGTGCAGTTCCTATGGGGATATTCTCCCATCATGCACAGCTCCCGGGACGTGACATCATCATTGAGCAGTTAGACAGAAAACTTCAGAAGTTAATAACTATTGGAAGGATTAAGATTTTTTTATAGAAGTAATTTACAAATCTGTTTAACTTTCCGGAGCCAGCTGATATAGATATATATATATATATATATATATATATATATATATATATATATATATAAAAAGGTTTTGCCTGGAATACCCCTTTAAGGTCTACACCAGCAGATGCCTGTGTTGGTTGAGCCTTGGAATAAGACCTTGATGGGTTGATCGTGGTTTTATCTTCTTCTCAGGGGAGGGTCACACGGGGAGCATCCTCAGCATATTTCTCTCTGCAGATGAACTGATGGCAGTCACAGTGGGAGAGAGCTGCGGCCAGGTAGCTCTGTGTGCTTGCTCATGGCGGCAGATTTCTACAGCGGGAAATCCGTCACTACGGGCAGAAACACAGCTATCTGGCCTCAACCAGGAGCTCGCTCTGTAACTGCCGACGGGGCATCTGCAGCATCAAATATGCTGAAGATGCTCCCCGTGTGACCCTGCCCTCAAGGTGTCACTAAGAGCCCTTTTGTCTTTTCGCTTGGTTTATCCTCCACTCCTCAGCTTGTTTAGGTGTTCTTCAATGAGATCTTCGACCTTCATGGTTCCCCATTCCCATTGTCTCAAATCACTGGTCGCAGTTTGTCTCCAAGGTCTGGAGGGCAGCTTTCAAAGCTTTTTCCACTGGATAATATCCTCGGTGTCTTGGTCCGATGGAGGGAATCTACCATGTCCTGGAGTGACATCTTCGACTTATGAACTTCATCTAGTTGACCTTTTTTGAGATTCAGATGTAGACACCGCAAACTTGATTGATGACCTGCTATTGTTTTGGCAATGCACGCAGTCAGTGTAGCACACTATAGAAAGTAGGGACAGGAACAACTCTTGTCAAGATCTAGACTTCCTATTAGAGCCCTGTTCTTTACTGTTACCTTAAAGGGGTGCTCTGCCCCTAGACATCTTATCCCCTATCCAAAGGATAGGAAACAAGATGTCTAATCAGGGGGGGGGGGTGTCCCACCGCTGGAGATCCCCACAATTTTGGCTGCGGGCCCTCATACCACCCTCATGGAGTCTTTTTCTGACCGTTTGAGTGGACACATGCACATTTGTGGCCTGCTGGAGGACATTTTGCAGGGCTCTGGCAGTGCTCCTCCTGCTCCTCGTTGCACAAAGGCGGAGGTAGCAGTCCTGCTGTTGGGTTGTTGCCCTCCTACGGCCTCCTCCACATCTCCTCATGTACTGGCCTGTCTCCTGGTAGCGCCTCCATGCTCTGGACACTACGCTGACACAGCAAACCTTCTTGGCACAGCTCGCATTGATGTGCCATCCTGGATGAGCGGCACTACTTGAGCCACTTGTGTGGGTTGTAGACTCCATCTCATGCTACCACTAGAGTGAAAGCACCGCCAGCATTCAAAAGTGACCAAAACATCAGCCAGGAAGCACAGGAACTGAGAAGTGGCCTGTGGCAACCACCTGCAGAACCACTCCTTTATTGGGGGTGTCTTGCTAATTGCCCATAATTTCCACCTGTTGTCTGTTCCATGTGAAATTGATTGTCGATCAGTGTTCTTCCTGAGTGGACAGTGGGATTTCACAGAAGTGTCATTGACTTGGAGTTACATTGTGTTATTTAAGTGTCCCCTTTATTTTTTTGAGCAGTGTATGTGTGTCCAATCCCGCCCACTTCCACAAACATTTTATCACAGCTTTTAGAAATAGTACCCTCCCTGCCATTTCCTTACCCACCCCCATGTACTATTTATTACCCCTTGTGCCATTTTTGAGGTTTTCATGACTGCGCTGGATTCTGCCGGACCCTCTGGATATTCTGTGACCTCCCATTCCCGCCCACTCAGGACTATAAACTGCCTGTTTCTGCAAGTTTTATATTGGTTCCCGCGTGATCCCAATCCCATTGCGGTCCTGTACAATGAGCAGGCAAAAATGTCCCTGTGATGTCACATATGCATCTCAAAAGACCCCAACCGACCAGGAGACCGACTGACCAAGAGAACGAGCAGGGAGAAGTGCATGATGGTGCGCTTCACCCACCCGGCTTTCAGTGATCTACTGTATGTCCTGCCGGCCCATGATAAGTCTGTGGACAGAGATCGTTGTTTAATGAGGAGCGAAGTGCTCATCCTCTTGATCGGTGTAGGTCTTAGCTGGGTGCTGAGTGCTGGTGCGGTACAGAGTGTGGTACATAGATATGGTGCTGCCAAGCTCTTTTTTGCGGATGGTTACATCTATAGTCTTCCTATTTATTGTCAAACCTATGAACAGCTTTGGAGTTGTCATTCACTTTATCATTGGAGAAGAGGTAGGACAATTTAAAGGGGTACTCTGGTGGAATTTTTTTTTTTTTAAATCAACTGGTGCCAGAAAGTTATACAGATTTGTAAATTACTTCTATTTAAAAATCTTAATCCTTCCTGTACTTATTAGCTGCTGAATACTACAGTGGAAATTATTTTCAGTTTGAAACACAAAGCTGTCTGCTGACATCACGAGCACAGTGCTCTCTGCTGACATCTCTGTCCATTTTAGGAACTGTCCAGAGTAAAAGGAAATCCCCATAGCAAACAAATGCTGCTCTGGACAGTTCCTAAAATGGACAGAGATGTCAGCAGAGAGCACTGTTCTCATGATGTCACCAGACAGCTCTGTGTTTCAAAAAGAGAAGAATTTCTGCTGTAGTATTCAGCAGATAATAAGTGCAGGAAGGATTAAGATTTTTAACTAGAAGTAATTTACAAATCTGTTTAACTTTCTGGCACCAGTTGATTTAAAAAAAAAATAAAAGTTTTTCACCGGAGTACCCCTTTAATCCTTCCTGTAATTATCAGCTGCTATTTGCTCCACAGGAAGTTATTTTCTTTTTGTAATTTCCTTTCTGGTCTGACCACAGTGCTCTCTGCTGACACCTCTGTCCATTTTAGGAACTGTCCAGAGTAGAAGCAAATCCCCATAGCAAACCTCTCCTGGTCTGGATAGTTCCTGAAATGGACAGAGGTGTCAGCAGAGAACACTTTGGTCAGACAGAAAAGAAATTCCAAAAGAAATGAACTTCCTCTGCAGTGTACAGCAGCTGATAAGTACTGGCAGGGTTAAGATTTTAAGATCTTTTTAATAGAAGTAATTTACAAATCTGTTTAACTTTCTGGTATCAGTTGATTTAAAAAAAAAAAAAAATGTTTTCCAGCGGTAACTAAAGGGGGCTGGGAGGATTAAGCTGCGTACTTCGCGTACTTCATGTTTCTCTACAGGAGTTTCTCTTTAATATACCGTATGTGCTCTATATTATGCAAATTTGAAGCTGACAACATTGACAGAAATAATTTAGTGTAATTGGATTTTTAATTTGATTTATCCTATGTTCTATATTAGTATACCTTTGCATAATTTATAATACATATGTTAATGAACTTTCTCGATTGCGTGATTAATAATGTAGGTGCAATATTCTGCTGGACTTCTGAAAATGATAAAAATTAATGATGGTATTACTGCTAGGATGAAAGGTAAGAGAAGAGTTAACCCTGATGAAGATGAATAGTTCCCTAGATAACTGTTGAGCCCTTATATTTGCACCTGCACCTGGCTAATGCAAGCCTAAGGGTCTCTTCACACGGCGGAATTTCGGCTTGCGTTGGAAAACTTTTTTTTTTTTTTAAATCAAATGGTGCCAGAAAGTTAAACAGATTTGTAAATTATTTATAAAAAAAAATCTTAATCCTTCCAGTACTTATTAGCTGCTGAATACTACAGAGGAAATTATTTTCTTTTTGGAACACAGAGCTCTCTGCTGACATCACGAGCACAGTGCTCTCTGCTGACATCTCTGTCCATTTTAAGAACTGTCCAAAGAAAATCCCCATAGCAAACATATGCTGCAATGGATAGAGATGTCAGCAGAGAGCACTGTGGTCATGATGTCAGCAGAGAGCTCTGTGTTCCAAAAAGAAAATAATTTCCTCTGTAGTATTCAGCAGCTAATAAGTACTGGAGGGATTAAGATTTTTTTAATAGAAGTAATATACAAATCTGTTTAACTTTCTGGCACCAGTTGAATAAAGAAAAACAAAAAACTTTTCCACCGGAGTACCCCTTTAAAGCTCATAGACTTCTACGGGATTCCACACTCCCATTCAACAAGCCCTCATACTAGTCTGTGGATGAAAATATAAAATAGTTATGATTTTTAGAAGACACAGAGGAAAAAACGAAAATGCAAAAAATAAAATTGGCCTGGTCCTTAAGGTCAAAATGGGCTTGGTCCTTAAGGGGTTAAAGGGTACTCCGTTGCTCAGTGTTTGGAACAAACTGTTCTGAACGCTGGAGCCGGGAGCTTGTGACGTCATGAGGGGGCGGGGATATGACATCACAAGCTCCCGCCGCCGGCTCCAGAGTTCAGAACAGTTTGTTCCAAACACCGAGCAGTGGAGTACCCCTTTAATGACTTGGAGAGGTTCTGCAAAGAGGAGTGGGACAAAAGTCTTCCTGAGATTTTGGCAAACCTGGTGGCCAACTATTAGAAATGTCTGACCTCTGTGATCGCCAACAAGGGTTTTGCCATCAAATACTAAGTCATGTGTAAAATGCAAATCAATTCATAACTGACTTCAAATGTGTTTTTTTATTTATTAAATTTTTTTGTTGCTGTTTTTCTGTCTCAGTTTATATAAACTGACAATTAAAGGGGTACTCCAGAGGAAACAAATTGTTTTCAAATCAGTTGGTGCCAGAAAATTCTACAGATTTGTATTAAAAAATCTTAAACCTTACAGTACTTATCAGCTGCTGTATGCTCCAGAGGAAGTTGTGTAGTTCTTTCCAGTCTGAGCACAGTGCTCTCTGCTGACACCTCTGTCCATGTCAGGAACTGTCCAGAGCAGGAGAGGTTTGCAATGGGATTTGCTCCTGCTCTGGACAGTTTCTGACACGGACAGAGGTGGCAGCAGAGAGCACTGTGGTCAGACTGGAAAGAACTACACAACTTCCTCTGGCATATACAGCAGCTGATGAGTACTGAAAAGGTTAAGAATTTGAAATAGAAGTAATTTACTAATCTGCATAACTTTCTGGCACCAGTTCATCTGAAAACTATTTGTTACCATTAAAATAATAGACTAACCATTTCTTTGTCTTTGGGCAAATGTACAACATCAAATCAAATAATTTTGCTTTTACTGTATAAAGGATATGGAATAAGTGCAAATGAGACTCTAATATCACAAATGCCCAAAGGGGCACAAAAACCCCATCTATAATCCCCAACGAAAACATAGCCTTTATCTATGTCTTTAAAGGGGTACTACCGTGGAAAACTTTTTTTTTTCAACTGGTGCCAGAAAGTTAAACAGATTTGTAAATTACTTCTATTAAAAATTCCTAATCCTTCCAGTACTTTTTAGGGGCTGTATACTACAGAGGAAATGCTTTTCTTTTTAGATTTCTCTGATTTCATGACCACAGTGCTCTCTGCTGACCTCTGCTGTCCATTTTAAGAGTAGGAGAAAATCCTCATAGCAAACATATGCTGCTCCAGACAGTACCTAAAATGTACAGCAGAGGTCAGCAGAGAGCACTGTGGTCATGACAGAGAAATCTAAAAAGATAAGCATTTCCTCTGTAGTATACAGCCCCTAAAAAGTACTGGAAGGAGTAAGATTTTTAAATAGAAGTAATTTACAAATCTGTTTAACTTTCTGGCACCAGTTGATTAAAAAAAAAAAAAAAAAAGTTTTCCACGGTAGTACCCCTTTAACATGTATGCAGTATAATTAAAAACATCTATATTGTCAGAGGGAATTCACAAAATGTATGGAAACAAGTGGGATAGCACTTATGACCAAAGCAGTATATATAAATATTAGTGCCACACTTGGTGTTAGAAGAACCGAATGCGGTGGCCCAGTGCGGGATGATGTTGCCCCGTACCTTTCCTGACCTGTCAGGCAGTGTCCGTCAGTGTCCCAGGGCCCCCTGTAGTTGTTTCCCCATTCATATATATGTTGTATATTAAAAGATGTTTTATACCTTTAATAAAATATACCATGTGATATGTCATGTGATTGTTCCCCAGGAGGTACCAGTGACCAGCTGACCCCAAAGGTGACCTATGGGCTCCCTGCTAGTCTCCCCCATATAAACCCTGGGTGGAGCTTCTCTCTCTTGCTTCCTGCTGAGGTCTAGTAAAGTCGTGCCTAGTGTGTGTGTCCAGAGTAGTGGAGGCCTCAAGTCAAGTCCTGCAGCCACAAGTCAAGTGCAAGTAAGATAAAGTCACCGTCCTGTCACAAGTCAGTCAAGTCATCTGTCTACCGAGCGTGGCCTGCACTAAATTCTCCCGTCCAACTACCAGTCCCGGCAAGCCTGCGAGGCCTCTGTGTCACTGGTCACCTCCTTGGGCCCTGGCTGTACTGCATAGACTGTTCCAACTGTCTATCCTCAGTAAAGCTACCATTATCCGTAACTTGGCGTCGGTGTCTTCATTGCCCCCGTGCCTAGCCCAGGATCCAGCGGTATACCTTCGGGTGGTTAAGGATAAACCCCGCCCTGGTGTCACGTACACAAGGGGTTAATGTAATTTTCCCCAAGGGTAATTACATCTGCCCTGCACCTCACACCCCGCCATACCATGGAAAGCTGGTGCCTGCAGTAAAGATTTGAAAACACTGACTCAACTAGCTTCCCCGACATGTTTCGCTTAGTAGAGCTTCCTCAGAGGTTCTTCAACCATTAGCCCAGTCCTGTTTGAAAGCTGTACGGGTAAAAGTTATGTTTTAGTTGGGGATTATAGGTAAAGGTTTTTGTGCCAGACGTCTCTTGTGTCAGAGATCTCTTAGTCTCATGGGGGGGTATTCATCAATTTTGCCTGCTGACAGTTTCTTTTTACCCTTTTTTTTTTCACTTTGGTTTTTGTGGACATGCACCACATTTATCAAATTTGGTGCAAGTTGTTAGTAATTTTGGCTCAAATGTTGAAATCAGCCGTTCACAGCGCCTTTTACGCAGAACTTACCGCCACAGAGGACGCGTATTTTACCCTGTAGAGCAGCCATTTCGGGGTCCCTCCTGCAGTATATCAGCAAGCGACGTGAGTTATTTTTTTTGTGGGGTTTATAGCCACCGTGTGAAATGGATTTTATTTTCAACTTGAGTCGTTTTTTTTTTTTTGCTTACTTTCGTGCTTTACCTTTCCTGAACCTGTGCGGCCATGTCCGATGCCGGTGAAGGTTCCTCAGAGACAACTATGTCGCAGGACAGTATTGCGCAGCCCTGGAGGCGTCGCTGCTTTCACAAAAAAAATGTTTTTAATGTATTTTGATGCCTTTACATTTTCTGACCTTGCTAAGTGTGTTTTCCATGTGCAAAATTTCTTGGCGGTGAACTGTGCCAAAAAATAAATAAATAAATAAAGGTGCTAAATTGCGCCAAAGATCGATTGGCGCAAATGATGAATTACTGACTAAAGTTAAAATCACACACAGGACCGTGTGATTTTTGAGAAAGTTGTAAAAAATGACAGTGGAGAAAATGCGCCAAACTTTGGCGCAAAAAGACACTGCGCCAAAGTATTGCGCCAAAGTTACGTGAAAAAAAAACCACATAAATTCTTTGATAAATACCCCCCATGGTCTCTTGCACTTTCCGAGATTTACACTCTGTAGTATTGCACCTACTGATGTTCTTTATACTATATACCATGACCCCTAATATTCTATTACTGAAGTGCATGCACTGACTGGTGTCTGGTAGCGCCCCCTACAGTACAGGGAGGAACTACAAGTTCTGTACTACTCTTTACCTGTGCCAAGGTTAGCTGCTCTTTTGGACACCAAGTAAGGGCAGCTCCATTTGGGACTCTGTATACTGTATAGGACCCTGAAGAAGCTCCTGTCCTCTACATAAACCATTGTTTCCCAACCAGGGTGCCTCCAGCTGTTGCAAAACTACAACTCCCAGCATGCCCGGACAGCCAACGGCTGTCCGGGCATGCTGGGAGTTGTAGTTTTGCAACATCTGGAGGCACCCTGGTTGGGAAACACTGACATAGACCGTGATTACAGCTCCCAGCAGATCTTTATTACTTTTATATGGAAGGATTTGCTTTATCTACATTAGTTATCTACTTATTTTTCTTTAATCCTCACTTTTTCCTATTTTTGGATGACATTTTGAGGCTTCAGAACCAATTACCAGGTTTCCATAGAGTTCTACATAAACCATTGTTTCCCAAGCAGGGTGCCTCCAGCTGTTGCAAAACTACAACTCCCAGCATGCCCGGACAGCCGTTGGCATGCTGGAAGTTGTAGTTTTGCAACAGCTGGAGGCACCCTGGTTGGGAATACATAGCACTAGGCTGTCTATTACACGAGATGCCCTGCCCATGCACTTTGCTGTCTCCTCACTCTGTACAAACATACATTAAATAAACATACCTAGATACAACATAAATATTTAATACTTCGGTTATTGGCTTCATGTGCTATTATTTGGAAATATGTCCTTTGGAGAGATTGCCTGCCTTACGATAGCTGCAGGGGATGTATGAACTACCCCGCTGGATCAAAGATCAAAGCCAAAATTTCTTAGCAACAAATGTAGTCTGCGAAATCACCGCCGCCTTGGAGGAGTCCGAGCCAACTGCAATGGAGGAGAAGTGGAGTGAAATTAATGATCGTTCTCATGTAGCCGAGCCGCGTTCTATTACCGTAATCTTTTATCATCTCAGTATGGAAGAGGAACTGCCCAAAATGTCCTGCCTAAGAGAAGAGTCCTATAAACTAGTGTTACTCATCTCCTAATAATAATAATAATAATAATAATAATAACAATAATAATAATAACTATTATCATTAATTATCATTATTATTATTTTTTCTTTTTACTATAATTGTTTTAGTTCTTATTCTTCTTATTATTATCATTAGTATAGTTCAGAGATGAGCGAACTTACAGTAAATTCGATTTGTCACGTACTTCTCGGCTCGGCGGTTGATGACTTTTCCTGCGTAAATGAGTTCAGCTTTCAGGTGCTCCGGTGGGCTGGAAAAGGTGGATACAGTCCTAGGAAAGAGTCTCCTAGGACTGTATCCACCTTTTCCAGCCCACCAGAGCACCGGAAAGCTGAACTAATTTATGCAGGAAAAGTCATCAACTGCCGAGCTGAGAAGTTCGTGACGAATCGAATTTACTGTAAGTTCGCTCATCTCTAGTATAGTTAATATTATTATTATTAGTAGTAGTATTTTTTTTATAATGACTAGTACCGTATTTTTCGCCGTATAAGACGCACTTTTTCTTCCCCAAAACTGGGGGGGAAAAAGTCGGTGCGTCTTATACGGCGAATACACCCCTATCCGGCGGTCCCTGCGGCCATCAACGGCCGGGACCCGCGGCTAATACAGGACATCACCGATCGCGGTGATGCCCTGTATTAACCCTTCAGACACGGCTATCAAAGCTGACCGCCACGTCTGAAGGGAAAGTGACACTAACCCTGCTGCTCAGTCGGGCTGTTCGGGACCGCCGCGGTGAAATCTGACTGAATAACCGGGTTAGTGCTTACAGGACACCGGGAGGGACCTTACCTGCCTCCTCGGTGTCTTCTCCGTTCAGGGATCCCCTGTATGGCCGGCGCTCTCCTTCCTCGTCATCACTAGTGTTGAGCGGCATAGGCCATATTCGAATTCGCGATATTTCGCAAATATATGGACGAATATTCGTCATATATTGGCTAAATTCGCATATTCGTAATATTCGCGTTTTATTTTCGCATAGGAAAAAAAAAAATTTGCGCATGCGAAAATTAGCATTTAAAAAATTTGCATATGCGAAAATGCACATATACAAATTTTTCGCATATATAAAAATTTTCGTATGTACGAATTTTCGCATATGCGAAAATAAAACGCGAACTTTACGAATATGTGAATTTAGCGAATATACAGTCTCACACAGTAGTATTTGAGCCTTCTTTACACCACACAAGCTGGAAGCAGAGAGGGGTGATCACTGTGATGTGTACTGTGAAAAAAAAAATGAATTAACGAATATTCGTAATTACGAATTTATAGTGCTATATTCGCGAATATTTGCGAATTTGCGAATATGCGATATTCGCAAATAAAATTCGTATTGCGAATATTCGTGAGCAACACTAGTCATCACGTCGTCGCGTACGTGCGTCGGCGTGCGTAACGACGTGATGGCGGCGACGGAGAGCGAGGATACTCGGCCGGCAGCGGTGACGGGTCCGGAGAGGCGGGGACACGTGAGTATTACCTCCTATGCAGTGGTCTTCAATCTGCGGATCTCCAGATGTTGCAAAACTACAACTCCCAGCATGCCCGGACAGCCAACGGCTGTCCGGGCATGCTGGGAGTTGTAGTTTTGCAATATCTGGAGGTCCGCAGGTTGAAGACCACTATTGGGTTCAAAATCTTCTTTTTTTTTTAGATTTTGCACCTATAAATTGGGTGCGTCTTATACGCCGGTGTGTCCTATAGAGCGAAAAATACAGTACCTTTCTTCTTCTTCTTCATATAGATAAAGGGGTTCTCCACCACAAGGTGATTTTAGTACGTACCTGGCAGACAGTAATGGACATGCTTAGTAAGGATCTGCGCTTGTCTTGGGGATAAATGGCTATGTTGTGAGATTACCATAACACTGTGGCTAGCTGTTTGTGAACTGGTATTTCCTGTTTGACTTTTCTTTTTTGACTACAAATCCCATAATTCCATTTTCCTCCCTCCCACACATCAGCCACTCCACCGATTGAAACATAAATTAGCCCAAAAGACCTGTGGTTTTCAATCAGGGTGCCTACAGCTGTTGCAGATTGATCTCTCTCCCACCAAGCGATCGCTCCACCCATTGAAGCAGACAGGCTCCCTGTCATCAGCTGACTAGTGATGTCAGGTCTCGGCCACGTTGCAAGCTGGGAAAAATCTGAGACAACAGTCAATTGTATGCTGGTAAAAATAAATATTGGGGTGAAAATCACAGAAGAATTGTGAGAAAACCGTCACACACAGGTCCAGACACTATATTATGAACTACACTAACTTTACAGCCCCTGTAGCATAGTCAAATAAAAAAAAAAACCTGGAATACCCCTTTAATATTATTATTCTTATTATTATATTATTAGTATTTTTTATTATGACTATTTTTACTATTAACATTTATTCTTATTCTTCTTCTCATTATCATTAGTATAGTAAATATTATTATTCTTATTATATTAGTATTTTTTATTATGACTATTTTTACTATTAACATTTATTCTTATTATTATTTTACTATTATAGTTAGTATAATTTTTTATTATAATTGTTGTTATCATTATTATTAAACATTTTTTACATATTGTCTCATGGCACAGCTGTGTGCATTGACCCCACATGGCGGTATTTACTGTAATCTGATGGTTTTGTCGTCAATTTGTTTTGTCTGAAACAATGTAGTTCTTTTTACGTACTCCAAGCAGTCTGGTATGTAGTCTTAAAGCAGTCAGAATTCTGGTTCAGAAATCAGAAAATTAAACAAATAAATAAAATAAATAAATAAGTATGACCTCGGGTTATATAACTTACTAATAAAGTGTTATCACAAATTATACTGGCATCAGCAGTTTTTGCTTGAAATTCCCCAGATAGGAAGTTGTATGGTGTTGTATAAGCATCTCCCTGGCTCCTCCCTCTCTCCTGACAGGAAGTTGTGTAGTCCTCCCAGTGTCAGTGTGGTTTTGCCTCAGCAGCTCCCCAGCATCTCCCTCTCTCCTGACAAGAAGTAGTTTAGACCTCTCATTGTCAATGTGGTGTTTTCTTAGTAGCTCCCTGGCTCTTCCCTCTCTCCTGACAGGAAGTTGTGTAGTCCTTCCATCGTCAATGTGGTGTTGCGTCTGCAGCTCCCCGGATTCTTCCGCCTGTGAATACGCATCATCCTCTGCTATATCGGGAGGTGTGGCTTGTCTCTGAGCTCTAGTCTCGCCCCCCTGAGTGATATCATCACTTTTGACTAGCCACTATAGCCTTCATCTGCATATCCCTGTCATATACATATATAACTTTTTATTAGGACATTTAGGTAGAATGAGGTGTGTTTATACCAAGTTGCCTTGTGCTGAGCAATGCCACAGGCAAAGAAGCAGACAGGGAATGAATAGCAGGTGTTGCAGAATTACCTACTGCAGAGCAATAGTCTGCTGTGTCCTAAAAAGTTCTGCAGCAGCTCTGGCGGAGAACTGACAGGATTGCTGTGGGAGGGGAGCAGGCAGGCTAGGAGGGCTGAGGGAAGACAGTGTATTCTGGGAATTGTAGTACTGAGCAACAAGCCAACTAGGAATTAGTTAAAGGACATGGTAGGGCAAAGGATTACATTCCTTGTTTTGTTTACTACAGTATATTGTTCTTTTTACTTTCAGGTTATGTCCTCGGTGCATGTATAAAAAGCATTTATGTGCTATATTGTACATGGATCTTACAAAGGAAGTACGACCTTGAAAGGTGTTGTGAAACGCGCTTGAAAGGTGTTGTGAAACGCGCTTTTATCAAGGTGTCAACCCAATGAAGGTGCCCAACCATATCTGCATTGGCACCAACTCTGAAGACCGAATGAGCTGCAGCCTACTAAGGCATTCTACCCCTGAGACGCTCTCATTAGAGTTTTGCCTAGACTGCACAACCGATGAGGGAAGGTGAGTGTCTTTCAGCATGGTTTCTAAAAATACCCCCTGTACTCCACAGAGACCACCCTCTGGTGCGCTGTGTACCTGCCTCCTCTGATTAATGTTCTTGATTCAGACCTCAATCTCGTACCCAATTGGATTCCTGGCTTGTTCGGATTGTCTGCCTGGTGCCTGTTGTCTGACTCCTGGCCTTGACTACCGGCTACTTCTGACTATGCTCCTGTACTCTGGCCTGTCCCATCCAGACTGCCCTCCTGGTGTTATCTTTTTGCTATGCCCCAGTACATACATAGCAAACCTTAATCCTTCCAGTACTTATCAGCTGCTGTACGATCCACAGGAAGTAATTATTTTTTTTTTTTTTATTTCCTTTCTGCCTGACCTCAGTTCTCTCTGCTGACACCTCTGTCCATGTCAGGAATGACCAGAGCAGGAGAGGTTTTCTATGGGGATTTCCTCCTGCTCTGGACGGTTCCTAAAATGGACAGAGGTGTCAGCAGAGAGCACTGTGGTCAGACAGAAAGTAAATTAAAAAAGAAAAGAACTTCCTGTGGATCATACAGCAGCTGATAAGTACTGGAAGTATTAAGATTTTTTAATAGAAGTCAATTACAAATCTTACGGCAGTGATGAAAGAAAAAAGTCGGCGACTCACCGGAGCTGGTTTTCAGGCAATTTCTTCTTTATTGATACTCACTTACATGGGGAGAGATAAGACGTACAGGGGGTGCAGCTGTTCGGCAACGGGACCATTTCACATGCTTATCATGCTTCGTCTGGCCTTTAGGCCAGACGAAGCATGTTAAGCATGTGAAACGGTCCCGTTGCCGGACAGCTGCACCCCCTGTACGTCCACATTTTCTCTAGAAACCTTAGTAAACATGTTGAGATTTTTTGAAAATGTTGGGGACAGGCCCTTTTTTGTTGCCACACCCCATTTTACAGGTGGCCACGCCCCTTTTTAAAAGGTTTCTAAAATGGAGAGTTGGTCGGGTTTTTAAATGTTTTCAAATTAGGTCGGGTTTACAATAGTAAATCAGGGCCAGTATCTATCTCGTGCTACATTTTTGGCTGTATTACACCTAATACACCTTAAGGCTTCTTTCACACTGCCGTTGTGACATGGCGGTGTGACATCCGTCGGGGAACCCGAGGGCAATAGCGGGAGGAAAAATACATCATGTAACGGTTTTTCCTCCCGCTACTCTTGTCAGAAAACAATGGCGCCTGAGGGACCCCATAATTATAAATGGGACCCGTTATTTCCGTTATGCCCCATCAAAAATAACGTTGCTTAAAGGGGTACTCCAGGGGAAACCTTTTTTTTTTTTAAATCAATTGGTGCCAGAAAGTTAAACAGATTTGTAAATTACTTCTATTAAAAAAATCTTAATCCTTTCAGCATTTATTAGCTGCTGGATACTACAGAGGAAATTATTTTCTCTTTTCTTTTTGGAAGACAGTGCTCTCTTCTGACATCATGAGCACAGTGCTCTCTGCTGACATCTCTGTCCATTTTAAGAACTGTCCAAAGTAGGAGAGAATCCCCATAGCAAACATATGCTGCTCTGGACAGTTCCTAAAATGGTCATAGATGTCAGCAGAGAGCACTGTGCTAATGATGTCAGCAGAGAGCACTGTGTTCCAAAAGAAAATAATTTCCTCTGTAGTATTCAGCAGCTAATAAGTACTGGAAGGATTAAGATTTTTTATATAGAAGTAATTTACAAATCTGTTTAACTTTCTGGCACCAGTTGATTAAAAAGTTTTCCACCGGAGTACCCCTTTAAGGCACACACACAAAAAAAAGTGCCTGATGGACGTTTGCCGATGGGGCACAACGTCAGTGTGAAAGGGGCTTTACATCTGCTTTAGGAGTGATGGGAAGGAGGAGTCTGTGCAAGGAGATAAACGGTAACCAAGGGCGTATGTTACATAGTGGCAGAACATGCGGCTGCTATTGGGCCCTATCCTGGATGGTCCCATTCCTTTTTGTATTGGTAAGAAACTGCAGAACTCCTTTCTCCAGGAAACATCATTGTCAGAAAATTAAAGGGGTACTTCACTGGCCAGAATTCGGAACATTTAGTTCCAAATGCTGTGAGAGCGCACTGCTGTGGTCGGCCACGCCCCCTCATGACGTCACGCCCCCTACCATAGACTTGTAATGGAAGCAAGGCAGGAAAAAACCCTTGAAGTAGGCGCTACTGACTCCTCTTGTCGGAAGGATGAGGCAGATGCCGGAGATAGTGAAAAAGTCCTCAGCAGGACATTTTATTAGAAAAATATAAAAAAATAAAAAAATGGACAGGATTACGCGTTTTGGGAGGATCCCTCCCTTCCTCAGATTGCCTTGATCTGAGGAAGGGAGAGATCCTCCCGAAAGGTATAATCCTGTAAAAAAAATGTATTTTTATTTTTTTTCTAATAAAATGCTTCCATTACTTACCTCCAGGATGACTCTTGTCTTCTCCTGCAACCCTTTGGCACAGCAGCGGCTCGCACCATTGGTACCCCGATTTTATGGTGGATTATTTGCACATTAACAATCATTCGAAGATGAGCGGCCAACTATAAGCTCCGCAGGGTTGCCCCCCAGTCACCACCCATTGATTTAGGGTAATAAACGAGGCGCCTTCGTTCCTATGTTTTCCTATTTCTACAGATTCTCCTATAGACTTGCATTGAGGGGGGCGTGACATGACATCATGAGGTGGCGTGGCCAACCCCCACAGCATGACACAGCGTTTGGAACTAAATGCTCCGAATGCTGGCCAGTGGAGTACCCATTTAATGAAGGGGGGTATTGGCCAATGGGTCATGGGACAAGGGGAATAAACACCAGACCTATCTGTCCTGGGAGGGGCAAAATCAGACGCCATAATAGGAGGACCATTTTAATATTTTCTATGAGCCCCCCCCCCCCCCCGCAGGAAAGGGTTAAAGGGGTCATCCAGGAAAAAACTTTTTTTTTATATATATCAACTGGCTCCAGAAAGTTAAACAGATTTTTAAATTACTTCTATTAAAAAATCTTAATCCTTTCAGCACTTATGAGCTTCGGAAGTTAAGGTTGCTCTTTTCTGTCTAAGTGCTCTCTGATGACACGTGTCTCAGGAAACGCCCAGTTTAGAAGCAAACCTCTTCTAAATTGGGCGGTTCCCGAGACACGTGTCATCAGAGAGCACTTAGACAGAAAAGAACAACCTTAACTTCAGAAGCTCATAAGTACTGAAAGGATTAAGTTTTTTTTTTATAGAAGTAATTTACAAATCTGTTTAACTTTCTGGAGCCAGATGATATATAGAAAAAAGTTTTTTTTCCTGGATAACCCCTTTAAGAAGGGAATGCAATCACCTGCCCCCAAGATATTTGGTCATGAGAGCCTGTAGCTGTCAGAGCATGCTGGGAATTGTAGTTCCCAAACAAAGGGAGGGGAAGACAGTCCCCAGAATTGGAAAATTGTATGTATGCACCATCTAGGGCAGTGGTCTCAAACTGTGGCCCTCCAGATGTTGCAAAACTCCAACTCCCAGTATGCCCGGACAGCCAACGGCTGTCCGGGCATACTGGGAGTTGGAGTTTTGCAACATCTGGAGGGTCACAGTTTGAGACCACTGATCCAGGGACAATCTCTTACATATACAGCTTATCTGTATAATGAACAACAAAACTGTGAACATTTGTTTGTTGTTGACATATTTTATTTTATATATATTTTTTTATTATTATTTTTTTTTATTATTATTTTTTATATAATATGGAATCACAGATCCGGAAAATTAAAATTGGAGTCGTCATGATGATTCTATAAATAAAAAATGTGGCTTTTTTTTTCCTTTTCATCGAGCCGCTCGGCAATAAACGTGGTGCACAATCAGCAGAAACAAAAAGTGAATAGCAACTAAGTTATAAAACAAATATATATTACAATATAGAGAAAGTGACTTGACGGCGCTCTCTCACCGCCGTGGCGCAGACTGCTCAGGAGGGATTTATTTAAAGCTGCTCAGTAAATGGAACTTTATTTCCCTTATATAAATAAATTCCATCTGTGTACGTCTATTACTCTTCATAACGCGGAGCAGAATAATTAAGTTTTAGCAGCTCACCGAGCAAATTAAGTTATATTTATTCAATCCATAGCAAATGCCGCCGCTCCGATGGCATCGTGCAATGAGACGCACTACACAGCGCCCTCCGCTGGGCAAATCCATGGCTTTAAATCGCAGTGCAGTGTATTTCCTCTATGCTTTCTGGAAAGTAAGAGTAGAAATGTGCAATCATTAGTGTGTGTGTGGTTATAGGGTTAAGACATGCAACCCCCCCCCCCCCCCTCCACTTTCAAAGAATAAAAAAAAAAAAAAAAAAAAGAAAGAAATTGAAAAACTGTTTTATTTCCACATATAATACTGCTATAAAATATAATAAATTCCTGCAGGTTTAACCAGAAGAATAATAATAGTAATAATAATGAAATCTAAACCAGAGGTAGTTTCAGATATAATTATATATGAAAAGAGATAAATATTACAGACAGGAAGTATAAAATAATAATCAGGTTGTGAATAAACACAGTTAAGGGGATGTATGAGAATAAACTAGAAAAAATGTAATTATTATCATTATTATTATTAATAATAATAATAATAAAATTAATAGACAAGGCTTTTTCACATCCCCACCCTGCTCTCCCCCCAAGGAATGCCAGAACGTAATCTATCTATCTCCTGTCTTTCAGTCTATCTGTCTATCTGTCTATCTATCTATCTCATATCTATCTATGTATCTATCTCATATCTATCTATCTTATATCTATCTATCTCATATCTATCTATCTATATCATATCTATCTATCTATCTATCTATCTATATCATATCTATCTATCTATCTATCTATATCATATCTATCTATCTATCTATCTATCTCATATCTATCTATCTCATATCTATCTATCTATCTATCTATCTCATATCTATCTATCTATCTATCTATCTATCTATACATCTATCTATCTATCTTTCTATCTCATATCTATCTATCTATCTCATATCTATCTATCTCATATCTATCTAATATCTATCTATCTCATATCTATCTATCTCATATCTCTATCAATCTATCTATCTTTCTATCTCATATCTATCTATCTATCTCATATCTATCTATCTCATATCTATCTATCTATCTATCTATCTATCTCATATCTATCTATATATCTATCTCATATCTATCTATCTATCTATCTATCTCATATCTATCTATCTCATATCTATCTATCTCATATCTATCTATCTCATATCTATCTAGAAAAAAAAACGAAGCGGTTGCAGCACTCAGGTTGAAGTGAAAAATAGTGGGTAGCTTTAATCCATCAAGAAATTCAGATGCAACATTTCGGCTGTCTGTGCAACCTTTCTTAAGCATGCCAAAACGTTGCATATTTATTTATATTGCACTTATATTTGTTTAATATATACTGTATAAATAAATAAATGTAATATATATATATATATATATATATATATATATATATATATATATATATATATATATATATACATATGGGGAGAGAGAGAGAGAGAGAGAGAGAGAGAGAGAGAGAGAGAGAGAGAAATTGCAGCACTACTTAGCCAGTATTGTAGTGGGTGCCAGCGCCCAGACTCGACCACACAGTCCTTGTAGTATATATGTAGAAAAAGCGCAGCACTCCTGGATTATGTGCAAACAATAGTGGATTTATTCAGCTCACATAGCAGAGATATATATATATATATATATATATATATATATATATATATGAGTCATGGCCGTAAATGTTGGCACCCCTGAAATTTTTCTAGAAAAACTCCTTTGTGTGTATTGAAACTAAACCAAAAAAGGGAGGAAAGAAAAGCAAGTTGGACATAATGGGGGAGATTTATCAAAACCTGTGCAGAGGAAGAGTGGTCCAGTTGCCCATAGCAACCAATCAGATTGCTTCTTTCATTTTCCACAGGCCTCTTTAGAGGCCTGTGGAAAATGAAAGAAGCAATCTGATTGGTTGCTATGGGCAACTGCACCACTCTTCCTCTGCACAGGTTTTGATAAATCTCCCCCAATGTCACCAAACTCCAAAAATGGGCTGTACAAAATTATTGGCACCCTTAACTTAATATTTGGTTGCACACCCTTTGGAAAAAATAACTGAAACCATCAATAAGCTTCTTACACCTCTCAGCCGGAATGTTGGACCACTCTTCCTTTCCAAACTGCTCCAGGTCTCACTTATTGTTGGCCTTTTCCCAACAGCAATTTTAAGATCTCTCCACAGGTGTTCAATGGGATTTAGATCTGGACTCATTGCTGACACTTCAGAACTCTCCAGCACTTTGTTGCCATCCATTTCTGGGGGCTTTTTGATGTATGTTTGGGGTCATTGTCCTGCTGGAAGACCCAAGATCTCGGATGCAAACCCAGCTTTCTAAACACTGGGCTGTACAGTGCGACCGAAAATCCATTGGTAATCCTCAGATTTCATGATGTCTTGTACACATTCAAGGCCCCCAGTGCCAGAGGCAGCAAAACAACCCCAAACATCACTGACCTCCCCCATATGTTACTGTAGGTACTGTGTTCTTTTCTTTGTAGGCCTCATTCCATTTTCGGTAAACAGTAGAATGATGTGCTTTACCAAAAAGCTCCATCTTGGTCTCATCTGTCCTCAAGATGTTTTCCCAGTAAGATTTTGGCTTTTTGGCAAAATGTAGTCTTGCTTTTTTATGTCTCTGTGTCAGCAGTGGGGTCCTCCTGGGTCTCCTCCATAGCGTTTCATTTCTTTTAAATGTTGACGGATAGTTCGCGCTGACACTGATGGTCCGAGCCTGCAGGACAACTTGAATATCTTTGGAACTTGTTTGGGGCTGCTTATCCATCATCAGGACTATCCTGCGTTGACACCTTTCATTAATTTTTCTCTTACGTCCATGCCCAGGGAGATTAGCTACAGTGCCACGGGCTGCAAACTTCTTGATAATGTTGCGCACTCTGGACAAAGGCAAATCTAGATCTCTGGAGATGGACTTGTAACCTTGAGATTGTTGACATTTTTCAACAATTTTGGTTTTCAAGTCCTCAGACAGTTCTCTTCTCCTCTTTCTGTTGTTCATGCTTAGTGTGGCACACACAATGCAAAGACTAAGTGAACTTCTCTCCTTTTATCTGCTTTCAGATGTGTTTTTTTTATATTGCCAACACCTGTTACTTGCCCCAGCAATTATTAGAAATTGGAAGACATACAAGACCACTTATAATCTTCCTCGATCTGGGGCTCCATGCAAGATCTCACCCTTTGGTGTCAAAGTGAACACAAGAACGTTGAGCAAAAATCCCAGAACCACACGGGGGGACCTAGTGAATGACCTGCAGAGAACTGGGACCAAAGTAACAAAGGCTACCATCAATAACACACTATGCTTCCACGGACTCAAATCATGCAGTGCCAGATGTGTCCCCCTGCATAAACCAGTACATGTCCGGGCCCGTCTGAAGTTTGCTAGAGAGCATTTGAATGATCCAGAAGAGTGTTCAGAAGAGTATCCAGAAGGAGAATGTGATATGGTCAGATGAAACCAAAGTAGAACTTTTTGTTAAAAACTCAACTCGTCGTGTTTGGAGGAGAAAGAATGCTACATTGCATCCAAAGAACATCATAACTACTGTGAAGCATGGGGGGTGGAAACATCATGCTTTGGGGCTGTTTTTCTGCTAAGGGACCAGGACAACTGATCCGTGTAAAGGAAAGAATGAATGGGGCAATGTATCATGAGATTTTAAGTGAAAACCTCCTTCAATTAGCAAGGGCATTGAAGATGAAACGTGGCTGGGTCTTTCAGCATGACAATGATCCCAAACACACCGCCCGGGCAACAAAGGAGTTGCTTCATAAGAAGCATTTCAGGGTCCTGGAGTGGCCTAGCCAGTCTCCAGATCTCAACCTTATAGAAAACCTTTGGAGGGAGTTGCCCAGTGACAGCCCAAAAAACATCACTGCTCTAGAGGAGATCTGCATGGAGGAATGGGCCAAAATATCAGCAACAGTGTGTGAAAACCTTGTGAAGACTTACAGAAAACGTTTGACCTCTGTCATTGCCAACAAAGGGTATATAACAAAGTATTGAGAGGAACTTTTGTTATTGACCAAATACTTATTTTCCACCACATTTTGCAAATAAATTCTTTAAAAATCAGACAATGGGATTTTATGGATTTTTTTTCTCATTATGTCTCTCATAGTTGAGGTTATAACCTATGATGAAGATTACAGCTATTTTGCCCCACTGTATAACTATATATATATATATATATATATATATATATATATATATGTTTTTGACTTGATAAAGGGAGGAATCCTGAAAGCTTGTCTTTACAAAATATTGTTAGTCCAATCAAAAAAGGTATTACAAGATTTTGCAACATTCTATGATTTTGCATTTGCATCACTGGATTAATACGGCTACTACAAACTACCATATACAGTGATCCTTTTTTTCTGGACCATCGTAACTTGAAACCAGACTCAACATACAATGTACAGACGGTCCAAATCTGTGAAATGTGTTACAACTGGAGGAACTGACCAATCAGAATGAACATTTTACTGGTAAACCACGTCTATTACTGAAGTGTATGCACTGACTGGTGTCTGGTAGCACCCCCTACAGTACAGGGAGGTATTACATGTTCTATACTCTTTACCTGTATTACTGAAGTGCATGCACTGACTGGTGTCTGGTAGCGCCCCCTACAGTACAGGGAGGAACTGCAAGTTCTGTACTACTCTTTACCTGTGCCAGGGTTAGCTGCTCTTTTGGACACCAAGTAAGGGTGGCTCCATTTGGGACACTGTGTGTACTGTATAGGACCCTGAAGAAGCACCCGTCCTCTACATAAACCATTGTTTAACAACCAGGGTGCCTCCAGCTGTTGCAAAACTACAACTCCCAGCATGCCCGGACAGCCAACAGCTGTCCGGGCATGCTGGAAGTTGTAGTTTTGCAACAGCTGGAGGCACCCTGGTTGGGAAACACTGACATAGACAGTGATTTACAGCTCCCAGCAGATCTTTCTTACTTTTATATGTAAGGATTTGCTTTATCTGTATAAGTTATCTTCTTATTTTTCTTTAATCCTCACTTTTTCCTATTTTTGGATGACATTTTGTGGCTTCAGAACCAATTACCAGGTTTCCATAGAGTTCTGGTCTCAACATACAATGGTTTCAACAAACAATGGTCGTCCTGGAACCAATTAATATTGTAACTTGAGGGACCACTGTATATAATGTTTTTTTTTTTTTGCAACAGCTGGAGGCACACAACTAAAACTCCCAGCATGCCCTTTGGCTGTCCATGCATGCTGGAAGTTGTAGTTATGCACTAGCTAGTGGCCATTTTATCCTCTGGCTGTTGCATAACTACAACTTCCAGCAGGCACCAAGAGCCAAAGGACATAATGGAAGTTGTAACTGTGTGCCTCCAGCTGTTGCGTAACTACAACTCCCAGCATGCCCTTCGGCTGTCCAACTGCAAACTAGTGAAAATCCTTCTTTTATTTTCTTCCCCCAGCTGCTCGACCTAATGGAGAAGTGAGCGAGGTGGTTTGTAGTGGAGATCACGCACTTGTCACACAATCATACGGCCTCCAAAGGGATTTTGACAGTGGTTTTTTTTATAGCGCAAATCCCTGAAAGCCAAGTGACACTGCGCGTTTTAGGTAATAGGCACTGTTTTATGTGTCACAAGGAAAAGTTCAATACCAAAGGCCCCAAAGGTTGGACTGTGTGTTACGAGCCAAGGCTGGGAGGGAATACAACCTTTGGCCACATTTTAGCAGATTTTATTTACATCAAATTCTTTTTTCCAAAGCTTCCGGGAGAATTCATCTCCATGAAAGAGCTTCCCCTCCCCAAACATCAAATGCATGCCCTAAAGTCACAGAATTACACTATCAAAGACTTGTGGGTAAACCAGGGGTCAACCATTATATTACTACAAAGATCACTGTAAATAGAAAAAAAATATTTGCTTTTTTTTTATTTATTTTTTTTTTTTCCTGATGTCTCTCGGAGAACATCAAACATATGTAAGTTGCGGAAAAATTAAAGGGATTATCCAGGGAATAAAAAACAACCTGTGTATAATGTCAAAAAGTATAAGAAAACACCTTACTAATCTAATGTTATTATACTGCACAGATATCGGCTCTGATCTCTCCCGTGTAGCTGTGACATCATATCCCACAGAACTCCTGTCCCTGCTCCCCTGTCTCCTCTTGTCTGCTCAGGACACGACCATTGATGTTAAGAAGGGGAGCTCATATTATGGCTCACTAGATTTTGAGGCAGCAGAATGCCCTTTGTACTCCCAATATTTTCAGTCAGAAAAGGCTCACTGCTGTCTTATCTGACAAATGCTTCCTGCTGCCTTTAAATGTAATGAGCAGTAATATGAGCTCCCTCCCTCTTCACATCAATGGTCTTATCCTGAGAAGAGGGACAAGAGCTCTGCGTTTAGAGAGTGTGATGTAATGTCACGGCTACATGTTAAACAGCTAAGCTGAAATGGAGAGATCTGTGCAGAATAATAACATTATATTGATAAGTGGTTTTATTATACTTTTTTTTTTTACACCATGTGCAGGTTGTATCTTTTGTTGGACAACTACTTTATGAGTAAAACAAATTAAAGGGGTGCTCCGGTGGAAAACAAATGTTTTCAAATCAACTGGAGCCAGAAAGTTATACATTTATACAGCTATAATTTCTTCTAATTAAAAATCTTAATCCTTCCAGTACTTATCAGCTGCTGTATAATCCTGAGGAAGTTGTATACTTCTTTCCAGTCTGACCATAGTGCTCTTTGCTGCCACCTCTGTCCATGTCAGGAACTGTCCAGAGCATGCACAAATTCTCATAGCAAACCTCTCCTCTGGACAGTTCCGGACATGGACAGAGGTGGCTGCAGAGAACACTGTGGTCAGACTGGAAAGAACTACACAACTTTCTCTGGAGCAGAAAGCAGCTTATAAGTACTGGAAGGGTTAAGATTTTTAAATAGAAGTAATATACAATTTATTTATTTTTTCCTCTGGAATACCCCTTTAAAGCTTTCAAATAGAAATGTTTGGAACATCAAGCAAACACTTGAACAGCTTAGGCATTTCAGATATTGTTGAAAATGTATTTATTTATTTATATATTTTTTATTATATAAAGAAAGGTTTATAATGGGTTTCAATTAAAATAAACAAACATAAATTCCATTCTTGCAATCTCTGATTCTAGTACAACAGGCTAATCAGTCTGGATATTTTAGCTTTTCTAGTCTGTCCTAGAATTACCAAGGAAAATGGACTTAAATGGAGTGTGTTGTCTAGAATTTTTTTTTTTTTTTACTGATTATTTTTTTTTTTACCTATGATAATGCAACATGTCTTTTTTTTTCCTCATCTACTTTCTAATTGTAATTTATTTATTTATATTTTATTATTTATTATTATTTTAAAAGTTTTTAAAGATATGCTTTACAGCAGTGTTCTTTAAAGTGTGGACTTCCAGATGTTGCAAAACTACAACTATCTATCTATCTATCTATCTATCTCATATCTATCTATCTCATATCTATCTATCTCATATCTATCTATCTATCTCATATCCATCTATCTCATATCTATCTCATATCTATCTATCTCATATCTATCTATCTATCTATCTCATATCTATCTATCTCATATCTATATATCTATCTATCTATCTATCTCATATCTATCTATCTATCTATCTATCTCATATCTATATATCCATCTATCTCATATCTATCTATCTATCTATCTCATATCCATCTATCTCATATCTATCTCATATCTATCTATCTCATATCTATCTATCTATCTATCTATCTCATATCTATCTATCTATCTATCTATCTATCTCATATCTATATATCTATCTATCTCATATCTATCTATCTATCTATCTCAGATAATTTTATGTTGGTCAGTGGTCTCCAAACTGTTGCAAAACTACAGGAGAAGGTTCTCTGACAGGTGAGCAATGTGTCAGTAGGTATAAATATACTGTACAATTGTTATTTTAGTTAAGCCAGAGGAAGGGGGAAGTTTGCCATATGCCCAGAAACACGTTGCTATTGGCTATCATTTTTATAATGCTTTTTATAAATTTTACATAATAAATCCTATGGTTATACATCGGGTTGTGGTGTTTATGTGGATCAGAGGACGTCAGTGGTGTGGATTACGTGATTGCTGAACCGGGGGGGGGGGGGGGGGGGGGGCGTTACTGGAAATCAAGTACAGTCCCCCCCCAAAAGTGGTGTGAGTTCTGAGAAATTATTTTCCCTTTTACAATTACTTTTAAACTACTGCTTGTGAGCGCGTGCTGTCTATTGTTTTTCCTTTTAAGGTGAGCACTGTGTCATTTGCAACAACATTTTTACCTTTCTGATGTCCTTACTAGTGTTGAGCACGAATATTTGAATTTCAATATAGCGAAATATACCGTATATATTCGAGTATAAGCCGACCCGAATATAAGCCGAGGCCCCTAATTTCTCCCCTAAAACCCAGGAAAAGTTATTGACTCGACTATAAGCCTAGGGTGGGAAATACATAATTCCCTCCATGTCATCATCCAGACCCCCGTCATTAAAGGGTAGCTCCCACCATCCTATTTTTTTTTTTTTTGCTAGCCCGTTCCCCCCCCGCTACAGCACTAGCCCGTTCCCTCCTCCCCCCCCCCTCGCCCCGCATACCCCGATCCCTCATTACACTTGCAGTCACTGCAGAGTCCGGCAGCGGGCGTGCAGGGACAGCGGCGGCAACGAGGCGGCGGCGGCGATTTGCGGGAGGAGTGGCCTCCCAGCCAGTGGCCAGGGAGCCAATGCGCTCGCTCCCGCCTGTCTGATTGACAGGCAGGGAGCGAGTGCAGCCTAGCTGAAAAAGGACTGATTGCCAGGCCAAAATCAGTCCTTTTTCAGTAGCCGGTTTTTAAATGTAAATTAAACCTTTTTAATGAAAAAAATAATAATAAAAGTATATTAGAGATATGTTGTAGTACATAAGTACTACAACATATCAAAAAATAAAGTTGGTGACAGTGCCCATTTAACACCCTCATCATCATCCTGTTATCATTCCCCCTCCATCATCATTACCCTGTCATCATCATCCCCCTGTCATCATCTCCCCTTCATCATCATCACCTGTCATCATCCCCCCTTTATCATTACCCTGTCATCATCATCCCCCTGTCATCATCTCCCCTTCATCATCATCACCTGTCATCATCCCCCCTTCATCATTACCCTGTCATCATCATCCCCCTGTCATCATCTCCCCTTCATCATCATCACCTGTCATCATCCCCCCCTTCATCATCCCCCCCTTCATCATTACCCTGTCATCATCCCCCTGTCATCATCTCCCCTTCATCATCATTACCCTGTCATCATCCCACCCCCCCTTCATCATCACCGCCTGCCATCATTACCCTGTCATCATCCCACACCACCCCCTTCATCATCACCGCTTGTCAATGTCTGATTTAACAGTGGTCTTCAACCTGCGGACCTCCAGATGTTCCAAAACTACAACTCCCAGCATGCCCGGACAGCCATCGGCTGTCCGGGCATGCTGGGAGTTGTAGTTTTGAAACATCTGGAGGTCCCCAGGTTGAAGACCACTGCCCGGGCCTTCGTCATCATCCAGACCCCCTCCCCCCCCCCCCCTTTAGTTTTGTACTCACCTCCACTCGGCGGGACGTTAGGGTGAGCTGGTCCGGACCATCTGTGCTGCAGGGACCGTCTGGTGGGGAGGGATAGTCGTTCCGGACTGTCCATCTTCACGTTCATGAGCAACATCCCTGTGCGTCGTCGTCAAGGCAACATCATTATTCCGGGGCCGTGCCCGAAGCGCGAAGAAGAGGCGCCCCCCCCGGTGAAGATGGATAGCCCGGAACGACTATCCCTCCCCACCGGACGGTCCCTGCAGCACAGATGGTCCTGACCAGCTCACCCTAACATCCCGCCGAGCGGAGGTGAGTACAAAACTAAAGGGGGGGGGGGGGTCTGGATGATGACAAAGGCCCGGGCAGTGGTCTTCAATAGTGTTGAGCGGCATAGGCCATATTCGAATTCGCGAATATTCGCGAATATATGGACGAATATTCGTCATATATTCGTGAATATTCGCATATTCGTTATATTCTCGTTTTATTTTCGCATATGCGAAATTTCGCATATGCGAAAGTTAACATATGTGAAAATTAGCATATAGGAAATTCGCATACTCGATAATTCGCATATGTGAAAATTAGCATGCGCTAATTTTCACATATGCGAATTTTCGCACGCCAGTCTCACACAGTAGTATTAGAGCCTTCTTTACACCACACAAGCTGGAAGCAGAGAGGGGTGATCACTGTGATGTGTACTGTGAAGAAAAAAAAAAAAAAAAATGAAAATTCGTAATTACGAATATATAGCGCTATATATTCGCGAAATTCGCGAATTCGCAAATATGCGATATTCGCGAATAATATTCGAATTGCGAATATTCGCGAGCAACACTAGTCTTCAACCTGCGGACCTCCAGATATTTCAAAACTACAACTCCCAGCATGCCCGGACAGCCGATGGCTGTCCGGGCATGCTGGGAGTTGTAGTTTTAGAACATCTGGAGGTCCGCAGGTTGAAGACGACTGAGGGTGGAGAGTTCACTCGAGTATAAGCCGAGGGGGTGTTTTCAGCACAAAAAATCGCGCTGAAAAACCCGGCTTATACTCGAGTATATACGGTATTCGTTATGATGAATATAATTATTATTATTTTTTTCACAGTACATATCACAATGATGTATACTGTGTAAATAAAAAGTGATCATCCCTCCCTGCTTCCAGCTTGTGGTCCAAAGAAGGTGAATATGCAAATATTCGAAAATTCACGAATATCATCCCTTCCAGAGGACACTGATCCCTCGCTTCTTGTAGCTTGTGGGCCAATGAGAAGGATGCAAATACAGTTGTCAGAGGTTAGCAACATCCCCAGCAACCAATAGGAAAGTAGTAGGTTGAAAGATATAATCGCGCATGTGCATTTTGTGAATTTCATTACAAATTTCGCATTGGGAAATATGTGAAATTCGGGAATATAGGACAAATTTTCGCGAATATTGGATGAATTAACTCCCGGTGGTGCAGAGAGATGATTGAAGAGAAATAATTTGTTATATTGGACAAATATTTGTCCATATATTTGCGAAATATCGCAAATTTGAACATGGCCTATGCCACTCATCACTAGACCTTACACCTTTTTAAAAATGTTGACTTCACTCCACTTACTTCTGTTGCCTGTTTTAACACGTAGGCATTGTTTCGACCAGTTGCTAAAGGGGTATTCCAGGATTTTTTTTTATTTGACTATGCTACAGGGGCTGTAAAGTTAGTGTAGTTCATAATATAGTGTCTGTACCTGTGTGTGATTTTTGTCCCAATATTTCTTTTTTACAGCATACAAAACTACTTAGGTCTCTGGATTTCCCAGGTTGCAGTTCGTAGAGACAGGACATCACTAGTAAGGTGATAAGAGGCAGTCTGTCGTGCTTCAATGGGTGGAGTGACCGGTGGGTGGGAGAGAGATCACTCTGCAACAGCTGTAGGCACCCTGATTAGGAAACACCAGTGTATTGCATTAAAGGGATCACAGGTGTGTTTCAATGGGTGGGGTGACTGATGTGTGGGAGGGAGAAAAGTGACCTCATACTTACAAACTATGGAGCTATGGGATGTGTAGTTTAGAGAACGAAATTTAACAGGAAATACCCAGTTCAGGCAGATACGTACTACTAAAATCACCTTATTGTGGATAATCCCTTTAACTCTGCAATATCCCCTGAAGACGATGCTGAAGAGCTGAATAATCCTTGCAGCAAGATTACCAAGGCAACAGGCTTGAACTTTATGGTAGCTAAGACTAGTGTAGCTCACTTGTAGGAGGGATACCTGACTTTAGCTATACATAGTCTCACAGGAACAGATAAATATACAAGGACAACACCCCTAGGGGATAGGACAACTAGTCAGATTTGTATATGTATATCAGGCTATGCTCCCAGAGCTGGTATGTGGACCATTATGTTGTGAACTCCATAACTAACATATAGCAAAAAAGAAAAGAAAATCGGAGTCACTTATACAAATAAGTACCGTGTCCAATGGACACAGACAATACAAGTTACACAGACAATACAAGTAAGGTAAAAAAACATATAAAATGAGGAATACAGCAAAAAAAGGTGAAATCACCGGCTCCACCCACTAGGATGAGTATATACTCATGAATCTACTCACCCCCATTTGCCAGGGGCGGGGTTTATGTTTAAAGTCCCATACAAGTCAATGGGAAATATATGTTACTGCATAACTTCCAAACGTCTTGAGATATTTTGATAATATTTGGTCACATGTTACTTATGTGTCCACTTAAAATATAGGATAGTTAATTTAACCTTTAACTACCCCCATTTGTGAGTGTCTGGGTTTTTGTTTAAAGTCCCATGCAAATCAATGGGAAATGTATGTTCCCACATAACTTCTGTACGGCTGAAGATATTTCAATAACTGGTCACATATTACAGGTCGGGATATGAGGTCGGGATAGGAGGCCGGGATAGGAGGCCGGGATAGGAGGCCGGGATGGGAGGTCGGGATAGGAGGAAGGGATAGGAGGACGGGATAGGAGGTTGGGATAGATGGACGGGATAGGAGGTTGGAATAGGAGGTCAGGATAGGAGGACTGGGATAGGAGGACGGGATAGGAGGTCGGGATAGGAGGTCGGTATAGGAGGTCGGGATTGGAGGTCGGGATAGGAGGTTGGGATAGGAGGACGGTATAGGAGGACGGTATAGGAGGTCGGGATAGGAGGTTGGGATAGGAGGTCGGGATAGGAGGACGGGATAGGAGGTCAAGATAGGAGGTCGGGATAGGAGGACGGTATAGGAGGACGGTATAGGAGGACGGTATAGGAGGTCGGGATAGGAGGTCGGGATAGGAGGTCGGGATAGGAGGTCGGGATAGGAGGACGGGATAGGAGGTCAAGATAAGAGGTCGGGATAGGAGGACGGGATAGGAGGACGGGACAGTAGGAAGGGATAGGAGGACGGGATAGGAGGTCGGAATATGAGGACGGGATATGAGGTCGAGATATGATGACGGGATAGGAGGTCGGGATATGAGGACAGGATATGGGGTCGGGATATGACAACAATATATGAGGACGGGATATGAAGTCAAAAGCTTCCTCCTTTGTTTATTTTCCTCCTCAACAAGGATTAGAAAGGAAAAACCGTGCAACGCCGGGTACTCCACTAGTAATATAAATAAAATACAGTACATATCTAGGAGCAACCAAAGACAGTAGTCAGGTTGCAGTATGTAAACATCAACAGTGTGTAATGTATATATTGCACCTACATATCCATAGCAGCAATGGCAACAAGCCTCACAATGAGGTAGAAAGGTGCTGAAAACGAGTGTCATGTGCATAAGAACATAGTGATGTAAACAAAAACCAGATACAGAACAATAAAGATATTACCAAGAAGAAAGAAGAAAAATCGCAGGTGGGTAGACACCGGAATAGCACCACTCCAACGCACATTTCGGTACGTCACCTTCGTCTGGGAGGCTCACAGGAATCCTCAGGAATATGTGTGATAGACAGGAGGTGACAGGTGCTCATGGCTACGCTAAAGGCGCTAAAAAAGAAAACAAATTATACCTCTAATTCAAGTAATGGTGTGACGTCATCACCCCTCCTGTGGGAACCCAGCTTCCTAAACATGGAGTCACACCCTGACCCATAGACATGAATGGAGGGGTGGGGCTTGACATCCCGACCCCGCCACGGTACATCCAGCGTGCTAAATGTACTGTTTAGAAAGCAGGGAGCTGCATGGAGATCACGAGGTCCTATCGGATAGGGGATAAGATGTCTCGAGGCAGAGTACCCCTTTAAGGTGTTCCTGTCAATTTAAAAAAACTATTGGCATCTCCTTGGGACATCTCAAACTTTTATTGGATAGAGTCTGAGTATTCAGACATTGACTAATGACAAGAATGGCAAATCAAAAGTTTTCTTTTGTAATGTTTTCTTTTTTAAATGGGTCTGAACTGCAATGCCATTCTTGGCCTATGGACAAAGGTGGCACTGTTTTTGAAAAAACTAAACAATGATTTCTTTTTTAAAATGTATGGTGCTTATCCCATAGTTTTCTCACCATATATCTTTAAGAAGCTATTGAGGAACCAGTTTTTATCACATCATTTAATTATTATTTTTTTTCCAGATGAGGACAGTTTTCGTACAATTAACTCCCGGTGGTCCAGAGAGATGTTTGAAGAGAAATAATTTGTTTTGTGGTGACATGTAATTATCTCTTTTTCTAGATGGATTGTTACCTGCAGCTGTGTGAAGCCGCGATAGGGACCAAGTGTTCTCTTATATGCAAATGTGTTAATGGGTTATTTGGTGAATTGTTTTGTTTAGAATGACAATGACTTCTCGGCGTGCGATATTTCAGAAGTTGATGTTTGTTTTCTTGTATAGTTTGATATAAAGTCAAAAAATGTGTTGCAAAAAAAATGGCAATAAATCATAGGATCCAGAGCTATAGTGTTATCTGACTTCCCACTGGGCCCACCAGGCCCATTTGTTTCTTGCTTTAATATCGTAAATTCTCCTAATGTATAATTATAGTTTTCTGCATATAAATTTAAACTTTATAATATAGTTTGTGTTTTATCAGACCACTGGGACCCCCTCGATCTCCAAAACCGGGCCCGTCTTTAACCGATAAGCCCTCTTGTCCCCACCTTCCAATACATACTAGTAATGGCAATGTCAACCCAACAGCCAATCTCTGGCTGCAATGATGTCCTGCCTCAGTTGGTGATTGGCTGAGCAGGCCATCACTGCCGAAGTAGGAGAGACGGGCCTTGTTCTTATCATTGTAGAGGGTTCCAACAGTCTGACCCCCCACGATCATACACATACCCCCTATGCTGTGGATAGTGGGTACGTTTTTAAAAGATGGAATACTCCTTTATTCCTGTGAAAGCCTTAGTAAATTTAAACCAAGACCAGACAGCAAATGTATTTTCCAAATTTCTGACAATGGCTCATGTTTAAGGCTATGTTCACACAATTGAATTTCTGTCTGCTGCGCTCATTACATAGCAGAATTTCCATGCTGGAAACATCTGATGTGGAAATTCAAATTCCGGTGTCCACAAAAAGAATACACATTCTTTCTGCGGACAATGCACGGAATGCATTGCACTCAGCATTCAGGGGCAGAGCTCTGTACACTGAGGACAAGCAGGGCTCTGTACACTGAGGACAAGCAGAGCTCTGTACACTGAGGACAAGCAGGGCCCTGTACACTGAGGACAATCAGGGCCCTGTACACTGAGGACAATCAGGGCTCTGTACACTAAGGACAAGCAGGGCTCTGTACACTGAGGACAAGCAGGGCTCTGTACACTGAGGACAAGCAGGGCTCTGTACACTGAGTGCAAGCAGGGCTCTGTACACTGAGGACAAGCAGGGCTCTGTACACTGAGGACAAGCAGGGCTCTGTACACTGAGGACAAGCAGGGCTCTGTACACTGAGGACAATCAGGGCTCTGTACACTGAGGACAAGCAGGGCTCTGTACACTGAGGACAAGCAGGACTCTGTACACTGAGGACAAGCAGGGCTCTGTACACTGAGGACAAGCAGGGCTCTGTACACTGAGGACAATCAGGGCTCTGTACACTCAGGACAAGCAGGGCTCTGTACACTGAGGACAAGCAGAGCTCTGTACACTGAGGACAAGCAGGGCCCTGTACACTGAGGACAATCAGGGCCCTGTACACTGAGGACAATCAGGGCTCTGTACACTGAGGACAAGCAGGGCTCTGTACACTGAGGACAAGCAGGGCTCTGTACACTGAGGACAATCAGGGCTCTGTACACTCAGGACAAGCAGGGCTCTGTACACTGAGGACAAGCAGGGCTCTGTACACTGAGGACAAGCAGGGCTCTGTACACTGAGGACAATCAGGGCTCTGTACACTGAGGACAAGCAGGGCTCTGTACACTGAGGACAAGCAGGACTCTGTACACTGAGGACAAGCAGGGCTCTGTACACTGAGGACAAGCAGGGCTCTGTACACTGAGGACAATCAGGGCTCTGTACACTCAGGACAAGCAGGGCTCTGTACACTGAGGACAAGCAGAGCTCTGTACACTGAGGACAAGCAGGGCCCTGTACACTGAGGACAATCAGGGCCCTGTACACTGAGGACAATCAGGGCTCTGTACACTGAGGACAAGCAGGGCTCTGTACACTAAGGACAAGCAGGGCTCTGTACACTGAGGACAATCAGGGCTCTGTACACTCAGGACAAGCAGGGCTCTGTACACTGAGGACAAGCAGAGCTCTGTACACTGAGGACAAGCAGGGCCCTGTACACTGAGGACAATCAGGGCCCTGTACACTGAGGACAATCAGGGCTCTGTACACTAAGGACAAGCAGGGCTCTGTACACTGAGGACAAGCAGGGCTCTGTACACTGAGGACAAGCAGGGCTCTGTACACTGAGTGCAAGCAGGGCTCTGTACACTGAGGACAAGCAGGGCTCTGTACACTGAGGACAAGCAGGGCTCTGTACACTGGGGACAAGCAGGGCTCTGTACACTGAGGACAATCAGGGCTCTGTACACTCAGGACAAGCAGGGCTCTGTACACTGAGGACAAGCAGGGCTCTGTACACTGAGGCTCTATGACACTCTCCTGGCTCACACATCAGGATGAAGCCTGCACAGAGCCCTGCTTGTCCTGCCCTCACTTCCTGTATTTTGTCTGTGTACAGAGACACACAGGCAATAGCTGCAGAGAGAGCCTTTTTCACCCAAAAATATACACATTTTATAACCAATGATTATTACAAATATACATACAATAGTATTAACTACATTAAGTTTATGCAAATGGCAGGTACACTTTAACTATTTCTTACTGCTTGATAAGCCGATGCAGCACTCATGTGCCTTTGTCCTACAAGTCCACCCAAGAAGTGGTTAACGCAGTACAGTAGTCAGGTGATTTAAGGGTTTAGTCCTAATTTACTGAAGCCCCACAATAGATTTTAAGGGACGTTTTATTAGCTTTTGTTCTTTATGAAAATGAATGGGGCTATAAAGATATCGAACTTTCTAGTAAATCCTTTCTTTTTTTCCTGTAATAATAATCAATGCTTCCAATTTTAAGGCAACAAACAAACTGCAGCACCCGGTGTATTTCAAAAAGACGACACACGGGGGGGATATAAAATTCTTCCTCTCCGACATTTCTCATCCTCTCCACTTTTTTTTTTCTTTTCCTTTCATATTCACCTTGTGTAGTTAACTAACTGCCTGTGCATTCTTCGTGATTAGTGTTGCTCGCGAATATTCGCAATTCGAATTTTATTCGCGAATATCGCATATTCGTGAATTCTCGAATATTCGCGAATATAACACTATATATTCGCAATGACGAATATTCGTTATTTTGTTGTTTTTTTTTGCACGGTACACATCACAGTGATCATTCCTCTCTGCTTCCTTCCTCTGTGTGAGACTGCCGTACGAATTTTTGCATATGCGAAATTTTCGCATATGCTAATTTTTGCATATGCTAATGTTCACATATGCTAGTTTTTTTTAAATGCGAATGTTCTCTTATGTAAATTTTCTTATATACGAATTTGCACATATGCGAATCTTCTTAAATACGAATTTTCGTTTATGTGAAATTTCGCATATGCGATTTTTCGTGTATGCTAATTTTCACATATGCGATTTTCTCTTATGCTAATTTTCATATATGCGAACTTTTCTCAAATAAGAATTTCTCTTCTGTAAAATTTCGCATATGCTACTCTTCGCATGTGCGAATTTATACTCATGTTAATTTTTCGCTTATGCGAATTTTCTTAACTGCGAATTTTCTTTAATGTAAAATTTCGCATGTTTATTTTCATATACATGCGAATTTTCTCTTGTGCAATTTTCACATATGCTAATTTTCTTATATGCGAGTTTTCACTTATGTAAAATTTCGTATAAGCGAATTTTCGCTTACGCAAATTTTGCACATGCTAATAATTTTCGTATATGCGAATTTCTTTTCATATGCGAAATTTACACAAATATTACGAATATGCGAATGTAGCGAATATATGACAAATATTCGTCCATATATTCGCAAAATATCGCGAATTCGAATATGCCCTATGCCGCTCAACACTATTCGTGATCCTATTTCATCTATTTGTAAGCAAATGCTGTAAAAGAAGCAGCGGGTGTTTTAAGGGGTCACGCCATGTTAAAGTAGTTGTGCAGGACAAGAAAACCATGGCTGCTTTCTTCCTGAAACAGCGCCTCCACTGTCCGTGAGTTATTTCTGGTATTGCAGCTCAGCTCTCTTGAAGTGAGTGGTGTTGTTCTGCAATTTGACACAGAACCTAGTGTGGCGCTGTTTCTAGAAGAAAGTAGATGTATTTTCTTATACTGTTAGGTTTCTTTAAAGGGAACCAGTCACATTGAAAATACAGTCGATTCTACAGGAATCATATTATAGAGCAGGAAGAGCTGAGCAGATGATATATACAATACAGTACAATCTGCAGGTAACATGTTATAGAGCAGGAGGATCTGAGCAGATCATATATACAATACAGTACAATCTGCAGGTATCATGTTATAGAGTAGGAGGAGCTGAGCAGATGATATATACAATACAGTACAATCTGCAGGTATCATGTTATAGAGCAGGAGGAGCAGAGCAGATAATATATATAATACAGTACAATCTGCAGGTATCATGTTATAGAGCAGGAGGAGCTGAACAGATGATATATACAATACAGTATAATCTGCAGGTATCATGCTATAGAGCAGGAGGAGCTGAGCAGATGATATATACAATACAGTACAATTTGCAGGTATCATGTTATAGAGCAGGAGGAGCTGAGCAGATGATATATACAATACACTACAATCTGCAGGTATCATGTTATAGAGCAGGAGGAGCTGAGCAGATGATATATACAATACAGTACAATCTGCAGGGATCATGTTATAGAGCAGGAGGAGCTGAGTAGATGATATATACAATACAGTACAATCTGCAGATATCATGTTATAGAGCAGGAGGAGCTGAGCAGATGATATATACAATACTCATATAGATCTACAAGGCTCATTTTCTATATTTCATCCCGATGCCCAAATGTCTTGAATATTCTCAGTCCACCCCTGACAATGTCCAGACACAATGTAACGAGCCCTGCATACGTGTGATTTGGATGGGATCAGGAAAGGTTTTCTGTATTCTCCATGAATAAGCCTATGGGGTAAAGATTGAACAAACTAGATGTGTTCTCCTAGGTTTTGTCTATTTTTGTCTTTCCCTATTCGGCACATCTATGCCCTTCTTTTACCCCCAGGCGGAAGTATAAAGTAAATATGAGTTGTATTCACTTCACTCCGATAACAAACAAACCTGGAATGCTCAGATCTCCGGGGTGCTATAATGTTAATAATGACATAAAAATCCCAATATACTTCCATGGGTGCCGCCATGAATATCAATCACCAGCCTCCCTCCTCTTGCGCGTGTTGCCCTTTAAGCCTTAAAGGCTCTAATCTATTTTTTTGCAGGGGAGATTGATATGTCTCCTCTTATGTACATGTATTATTTTTATTTACCGCCATACATCTTCACGATGTGCTCCTAGAATGACTTGATGATGAACAATCTGTCATGCACGACGCATAAACCATTCAGTATTACACCGGTTATGAAGTCTTGGGAATACATGGTGAATTGGATTTTTTTTCCAAAAGATGCTCCTTATGTTGCTATATATTCATAAACCTGCAACGGGGACCAGGATCATCAAATGCATCAATAAGATTAAGTATGCATCTGTAATACGGCGCCCGTGGTTGGCTGGGGGGCCATGTTGTACCGCCATGTGCTTTATGTGGAGGCCCATGTATGAGTTTGGATTAACCTTTCTATCATGGTGATATTACTCTTACCAGGAATAATGGCTGCATGGTATCATGTGTTTGTGCTAGCAGACCGGTCACATGAGTCTCATGGTGCCGGTGGTCACATGACTCGCATTGTGACGGTTGTCACATGATCAGGGCCGCTACTGCTACATTCCTAGGGGAAATGTATGTGTATGCACTAAAAAATAAATCAATAAAATAAGAAATAAAGGTCTTTTTAAGACATACATAAAAATGTAAAGTAAAAATAATAATAAAAAGAAATAAAAACTAAATAAAAATCCAAATAAATAATAACAATTTAATCTACGTCCCTGGGGGCCCTCAGTACATCAAAAGAAATAACAGTCAATGGAATTAAAAAATTTGAGAGAGACGCTGCAACATGGCATAACTATTCACCCAGCTTTTTATTCATTTGCTCTTTTTACAAACTGAAATTTAAATAAGCCAGGATTTTTTTTTTTTGCCTGATGAAGCTGATTGCCTGATGAAGCTGCTGTTGCAGTGAAACGCGTTGCATGATAGGAGAATGATTTACCATTGCTTTTATCCATTCGTTTGATCCTCTGTGTTCAGCGCCACGCTCAGACCGGTGTCCTTCTTTGAAGCACTACTTTTTACTTCCAGGATTTTTTTGGGGGCTGTGCTAAAGAGGCTTTAAAATAAGTGTAGTTCATAATAAAGTGTCTGTACCTGTGTTTGATAGATGGTCTCTCAATTCTTAATAGTGTCGTCTCATGTTTTCCCAGGTTTCTGTGTAGCCGAGACATTACATCACTAGTCAGGTGTTGAAAGGGAAAATGGCAGTGCTTCAACGGGTGTACCGAATGCTGGCTGTACTGCAATGGGTGGGGTGGCTGATGTGTGGGAGGGAAAAAAGTGACCTCACACTTACAAACAAGGGATCCTGGGACTTGTAGTTGGAGGGAGGTAACTCCAACAGGACACAGCCAGTTCACAATAGGAAATCAGCAGCATTATGGTGGACTCACAAGACAGCCATTTAGCCCTAAGATAAGCACGGATCCTTCCTAAGCATGTCCACTACTGTCTGGTAGGTAAGTACTAAAGTCACCTTATGGTGGAGAACCTTTTTAAATAGACTTTTAACATTGGATCAGAACAACATACATAGTACTTTGAAAGTGCAAAATACCTTTTAGTGTGACACAAACAATAAAGAGACCAATAAAGTTTGATGGTAAGTATTCTAATAATTCCCATGGACCTCTTTGTTCCTTCTTTATAAGATTTTCTCCTTTTCTGGCTTGTCAATTTGGGTGGACGGTCTTTTCTTGGTCGATTTGTGGTTGTGCCATATTCTAGCCATTTTTTTGATGATGGATTTTATGTTGCTCTATAAAATGTTCAAAGCTTAGATTTTTTTTTTTTATAACCTTGTCCTGCTTTGTACTTCTCCACGATTTTATCCCTGACCGGTTTGGTGAGCTCCATGCTCTTCATTCTGTATATATATATTTCCAAAAAAGAGGTTCCGCAGCACTTAAAATAAAATTTTAAGGGGATTTATTATCCCATGGAATAGATACAACGTTTCACCGGCCTCTCGCCGGCTTTTAATAGCCGGCGAGAGGCCGGTGAAACGTTGTATCTATTGCATGGGATAATAAATCACCTTTAGGGTGAGTTCCCACCTGGCGTATACGCAGCGCAAAATTTATGGCAGCAACTGGAAATACGCTGCGTATTCCTTGCTCACTATACATACAGGGCTTTCCGGCGGCAGCCCTATGTGTGTAGTGAGTTTTGGAGGCGGGGCCGTGTGCCGGCGTGTCTGTGACGCACGGCTCCGCCTCCAAAACTAACTACACGCATAGTGCTGACGCCGGAAAGCCCTGTCTGTATAGTGAGCAGGGAATACGCAGCGTTTTTCCCGCTGCTGCCGTAAATTTTGCGCAGCTTCAAATACGCTGCGTATACGCCCTGTGGGAATGCACCCATAAATTTACTTTGGAGTGCTGCGGAACCTCTTTTTTTTACTTGGCTGAATAGAAGACCTTGACCTGGACTGCATCTGATGCTGGCACCCACCACATTTGCTTGGATATATACCGTAAATATATTTCCATTCCAAAAGAAAAAGCCCATGCACATGCTTGAAAAAGGCTGCATGGGCAGCTGAAACGTTGCATATTTTTTCTTTTGGAATGGAATAAAGCTACCTACGTTTCATTGTACTTTGAGTGCTGCAGCATACTTTATTTCTGGATCTACAGTGGCTCTTGACCTGGGCCTCACCTGGCTGCTTGCACCACTTGCTCATCCCTGTTTCTATATATATATATATATATATATATATATATATATATATATATATATATTTTTTTTTTTTTTTTTAATATATTTTTTGCTTTATAATGCACATATAAAAATGTTACAGCTGACGTTTTACCAGTCTAAAAATGATCTAGTCATTTCTGGTCCAAATATAGTCCTCACATTAAATGGTTAAGTGTCCTCTTTTATGTTTCTCCAGATAATTTCACACGACTATCTGTAGTTCCTAACCAATGCCGGAGGCATCCATTAGCATGTTCATGGGTTCATGCTGCTCGGGGACATCCAGAACTGCGTGTGCAGATGAATGTTATATCCACATTTCCATCCTTACTATCTAAACATTGAACACATCCAGGAGACGTGACGGTAAGGCCGAATGTTTCTAATATATCTGTATCTATTCTAGATTTACTACAGGAGCAGAAAAACAGCAGCAGTGCCAACTTACACAATGAGAACACCACCCGCGCCTTGTTGGACTCCATAGACTAAATTGGGGTCCATTGGGTTTCCACACGCCGGCCTATATTTTCATATATATTTATATATTTCCCATCTTTTATGACCGAATCTGTGACGGAGCCTCCAACGTCAGGTCAGGCTGTATGAATAGAGGATCTCAAAGATGTCATTCCAAACTCCTCAAGGTCTATGGTACATATAAATCATATGTCTATGGATACAGGTCAGGGGCAAACTGACTGACCAGGAACCCAGAAATATAGAAATTTGGGGGTTGTCTACAGCTCCCCACCTGACATTGGCTCCATGTTGTGGACGGTCAGAGCCTCCCATTTCTTCTACAGTGAAAATGTGTAAGAAGGGAAAATGTACTTAATAGATAGATAATAGTGTTGCTCGCGAATATTCGCAATTCGAATTTTATTCGCGAATATTGCATATTCGCGAATTCGCGAATATAGCGCTATATATTCGTAATGACGAATATTTGTTTTTTATTTTTATTTTTTTATTTTTATTTTTTCACAGTACACATCACAGTGATCATCCCTCTCTGCTTCCAGCTTTTGTGGTGTAAAGAAGGCTCTAATACTACTGTGTGAGACTGGTGTGCGAATTTTCGCATATGTTAATTTTCGCATGCGTGAATATTCGCATATGTGAAAATAAAACGAGACTATTACGAATATGCGAATATTCGCGAATATGACGAATATTCATCCATATATTCGCGAATTCGAATATGGCCTATGCCGCTCAACACTAATAGATAATTAGATATGAGATAGATATGAGATAGATATATAGATATGAGATAGATATGAGATAGATATGAGATAGATATGAGATAGATAGTAAGATATGAGATAGATATGAGATAGATAATTAGATATTAGATAGATAGTAAGATATGAGATAGATATGAGATAGTAAGATATGAGATAGATATGAGATAGATAGATAGATATGAGATAGATATGAGATAGATATGAGATAGATAGATAGATAGATATGAGAGATAGATATGAGATAGATAGATATGAGTTAGATAGATAGATATGAGATAGATTAGTGTTGCTCGCGAATATTCGCAATTCGAATATTATTCGCGAATATCGCATATTCGCAAATTCGTGAATTTCACGAATATAGCGCTATATATTCGTAAATTACGAATATTCTTTTTTTTTTTTTTTTTTTTTTTTCTTCACAGTACACATCACAGTGATCATCCCTCTCTGCTTCCAGCTTGTGTGGTATAAAGAAGGCTCTAATACTACTGTGTGAGACTGGCGCGCGAAAATTCGCATATATGAAAATTAGCATATGCGAATTTTCGCATATACAAATTTTTGCGTATGCTAATTTTGTATATGCTAATTTTCACATCTGTGAATTTTCGCATATGCAAATTTACGCATATGCGAAAATAAAACGAGGATATAACGAATATGCGAATATTCGCGAAAGTATGACAAATATTCGTCCATATATTCGCGGATATTCGCGAATTCGAATATGGCCTATGCCGCTCAACACTAAGATAGATATGAGATAGATAGATAGATAGATAGATAGATATGAGATAGATAGATAGATATGAGATAGATAGATAGATAGATATGAGATAGATATGACATAGAGAGATATAAGATAGATAGATAGATATGAGATAGATATATATGAGATAGATAGATATAAGATAGATAGATATGAGATAGATAGATAGATAGATAGATCTCCATATTGGACCCCATAGGGGAGGCCAAGGTTCTGTTATCCAGAGGTCTCAAACTGTGGCCCTCCAGATGTTGCAAAACTGCAACTCCCGGCATGTCCGGACAGCCAACGGCAACATCTGGAGGGTCACAGTTTGAGACCACTGCTACTATTATTATTATCATTATTGTTATTATAATTTTTGTATGTATTTATTTATTTATTTCATTTATTATTATTGTTATTATTATTATTGTTATTATCATCATAACTATTATCATTGGTCTCAAACTGTGGCCCTCCAGATGTTGCAAAACTTCAATTTCCATCATGCCAATGGCTGTCCGGGCATGCTGGGATTTGAAGTTTTGCAACATCTGGAGGGTCACAGTTTGAGACCACTGCTACTATTTTTATTATAATTTTATTTTTATTAAATATTTTATTATTATTATTATTATTATTATTATTATTATTATTATTATTATTATCGGTGGTCTTAAACTGTGGCCCTCCAGATGTAAATCTCCCCTATAAACCAATGGTCTCAAACTGTGGCCCTCCAGATGTAAATCTCCCCTATAAACCAATGGTCTCAAACTGTGGCCCTCCAGATGTAAATCTCCCCTATAGACCAATGGTCTCAAACTGTGGCCCTCCAGATGTAAATCTCCCCTATAAACCAATGGTCTCAAACTGTGATCCTCCAGATGTAAATCTCCCCTATAGACCAATGGTCTCAAACTGTGGCCCTCCAGATGTAAATCTCCCCTATAGACCAATGGTCTCAAACTGTGGCCTTCCAGATGTAAATCTCCCCTATAGACCAAAGGTCTCAAACTGTGGCCCTCCAGATGTTGCAAAACTCCAACTCCCAGCATGCCCGGACAGCCGTTGGCTGTCCGGGCATGTTGGGAGTTGAAGTTTTGCAACATCTGGAGGGCCTCATTTTGAGACCACATGCATAATCCATTGCTCCATGAACCAATGTACCTCCATCAAGCCTCCTGCCTACATTCCTGCCTTACAGTGTATTGTGGCGGGGGTGGGGGGTGGGGGTTCACTTCTACCACCCATTACCCTTGCTTACAAAGAATACCAAATTTCCTGCGCATTAATATCTCAGTGACTGTGTAATCCTCGTGGTCTGCCCTATTTCTTAATCTTCCCATTAATTTCGAGGACGGGGGTTCGAACATGAATTCTGACAAAAGTTCATTACGGTGGTTTAGAACGTGGAAATTAATGAGATTAATTAATCTCCGTCCTTCGAAAAAAAGACGACTATTTAAATGAAATGATGAGGATTGTAATGACATAATTACCGCGCCGCGAAGGATTGAGAGATAAAATCAGAGCGATTGTGCTGAGCCCTTTAATCGCTTCGTTTTTTTCTTTTCCCTCTTCCACAATCTCCTTACATTATCTCTGCGCTGATTTCAAAATGCTTTGTCATTTCGGCTACATCCTCTCCTCGGTGGAAGAGAGTCATCCTGCAGGAGGTGGGGGGGGGGGGGGGGGAGATACCGAGAAAACTTTGGCGCGGTTTATCACAGTTTATGTTGCAGTCACTTCACCCTCTTTCAGTGTCATATTGAAGAAGGAACCCCCCCCCCCTTTCGACGCGGTTCGGTCGCACCAAATGTAAGCGACAATTAGGAGAAAGAGAGAACTTGCCTGCAATGTAAACTCTTAGCTCTTAAAGGGGCACTCCATCGGAAAACAATTGTTTGCAAATCAGCCAGTGCCAGAAAGTTAAACAGATTTGTAAATTGCTTCTATTTTAAAATCTTAATCCTTCCAGTACTTATCAGCTGCTGTTTACTACAGAGGAAGTTGTGTAGTTCTTTCCAGTCTAACCACAGTGCTCTCTGCTGCCACCTCTGTCCTTGCCAGGAACTGTCCAGAGCAATAGAGGTTTGCTATGGGGATTTGCTTGTGCTCTGTACAGTTCCTGACATGGACAGAGGTGGCAGCAGAGAGCACTGTGGTCAGACTGGAAAGAACTGCACAACTTCCTGTGGAGCATCGGCCAATCTGAGGAAGGAGGAAATACCCTCCAAAACGCGTTATTGGAAGCTCTATTAATAAACATAGTGCCTCCGGGCACTTTACTTCCCATACATATTCGTGTTTCATTAACCTGGATCTGCGAAAAGCGCCTCGACAAGGTTCCGTTTTTTCTCTCTTCATTTCTTCCTAAAGTGCAGCGGAACAGTTTATATTACAGTCTTCACCTTGTATTAGCATTATACTTCTTGTGGCTCCAGTGCCTCCGAGTATAGGCAACAATCACTTATAGGGTATCTGTCATCTGTGTTATCTGTCACGTCCCAAACTGCTGACACAGTTAGATAGCTGTTAGGGCAAGGAGACATGGTACCTTTCCTATTTATACAGTAAAGGAAAAAAGTATTTGATCCCCTGCTGATTTTGAATGTTTTCCTACTGACAAAGAAATGATCAGTTTCTAATTTTAATGGTCAATTTATTTGAAAAGTGAGAGACAGATTAATAAAAAAAAATAAAAAATAAAAAAAACTGAAAAAGCATTTCAAATAAATTGTGAATTGGTTTGTATTTTACTCAGTGAAATAAGTATTTGATCCCCTATCGATCAGAAACATTTCTTGCTCCCAGGTGTCTTTCATACATCTAACAAGCTGAGATTAGGAGCACTCTCTTAATGGGAGTGCTCCTAATCTCAACTTGTTACCTTTATAAAAGACACCTGTCCACAGAAGTAATCAATCCATGAGATTCCAAACTCTTCACCATGGCCAAGACCAAAGAGCTGTCCAAGGTCAGGGACAAGATTGTAGACCTACATATGGCTGGAATTGGCTACAAGACCATCACCAAGCCGCTTGGGAAGAAATTTATGGTGTGATTATTCACCAATAGAAGAAACGCAAAATTATTGTCAATCTGGGGTGACCCAGTACAGAATCACGTGTTCTTCTGTACTCCTGCCCATCCTGTGTGGCAGATGCTGCTCAATGTCTGTCATGGGTCTCCTCTCCTTAGAACTCTGTAAAATGCACTAAATAATGTAATGTTATATAAGGGTTAATGTAATGTATTTTCTATGCACTTGTTACCTTAAGAAACCTGTTGTCAAGGACCTTGTTGTTAAGGGGAGTATGCAGAGGTGAACATGTGACTTATCCGCCCAATGGGAAGGCTCTAAATTGTCTCCTTATATACTGTAGCCAGAGTTCAGAGTTCAGTCTTTCTGAGGTACAGTTTGGTGAGGAGTGAAGTCTGTCTGTGAGGTGGATCTGAAAAGCCAGAAACCACACATCAACTACAAATTAACCCCACTACCCAGGTGAAAGCCAAAGCCTTGTGGTAAGCCTACAGTCTCGGGGATTACTTCAGTCAAGTTAGTCAAGTCCAAGTTGCTAAAGTATAGCGTAGGCTGCATACCGGTCAAGTCAGTCATATACAGCACAATCAACTATAAGTCTCAGCAAGCCGATAAGCTTCCCTAAATTCACCCTGCAACTCCTTCATGCTAATATGAGCTGTAATAGATTGTACCATCTTTCCAACCTCAGTAAAGCAAGCAAGTTAACCGTAACCTTGTGTCGGAGTGATTATTTGCTCCATGCCTGGGACAGGTGAAGCTAACCTACCTCGGGTGGTGTATAGGTCAACTACGCCCCGGCGTCACGATAAGGTTAATTACACATTACCCCGTCCGACACCATAAATCCCCCTCAATCCATGCAAGATGATGATTCAGATGTCCATTGGCAAACTTCAGAGGGGTCTGTACATGTAGTTTCTTGAGCAGGGGGACCTTGCGGGCACTGCGGGATTTACGGCGTAATGAGTTACCAATTTTTTGATTGGTGACTATGGTCTTAGAATCCTTGAGATCATTGACCAGATCCTCCGGTGTAGCTCTGGGCTGATTCCCCACCGCTCCCTAAACTTCACTAGGTCAGATCTTACATGAACCCCCCAACCAAGAGAAATCGAGAACCTGGAAAAAAGAAATTATTATAATAATAAAAAAAAAAAATTGTTTTTCATACTTTTTAAATAAAAATGCAGATTAATCTTTCTGAGAATATATCATATGGTGCATCCGTGGTGAGGCATTTCTTCCATTTAACTCGAATTGCTAGGGTGATTCATATATGCAATTTGTATTGGTAAATAATAGAGTTAAGTGAACTGAGCCCCCCCCCCCCCTCAACCTGGATTAGTTCCAAACCTTTGGGGGTTCGCAACGCGACAGCCTGAGGCTGTCTGGGAGTAATTGTCATTTTATTGTAGCAACAGCGAGCCTCCAGCTTAAAGGAGTACTGAGATGTTAGACATTTATGTCTGATCGCAGGGGGGTCAGACCGATGGGACCCCCCACGATCTACCGCACACGGACCCGGCACTGCTGCAGTTCTGCATGGCTAATGCGTGTGTCGTCGCACACTTTCCGAAAGTTTAGCGAACCAAACTTTTAGAAAGCTCACTCAACACTAGTAATGAATCACATAAAGAAAGGATTTTCTCCCCAAAAATAGTATTTATTGCATAATACTCCCTTGACCACACATTACCTACAATTACTAATTCGACATTAAACGGCGTACGAGCCGACTCCCTAAATGCGCAGAAGACGATGTGTTGATATCACAAATTGTTACATTATTATTATAATCATAGATCCCAATATTTAATAAACAAACTGAAATAAATAAAGGGCCATACAAGATCCAGTTTCCATAGTTACGTAGTATTCGCCGGCGTTAATTCACCCAACATTTCTCTTCTACATCAGCCATTGCTTCACATATTCAGTTCCTGATTCTTATCGACCAACTGGAGGGATGAGATCGACAAAATTATTGAAAGAAATATTTTCACTGGGAGCCATTATAAAGTTGTTAGTTTTTCTTTTCTGGCGCATTGTGTCAAGTGGAATAATGGACCGTCTGTAAATATTTAGAAGCAATGTTCTACAAGTCAATTATGACAACCTGAATGCGCAATCTAGGACAAGGATAATGGATTTACATAGCTACATACATGTAAGCATAGGGATAAAAAAAAAAAGACAAAAACATAAAACTAGTTGCGTTCTCATAGGGCTATTAGTTTATTTTTTTGTCTTTTTATTCCCTCCTTCCAAAAGCCATAACTTTTTGATCGTTAGTTTGTTTTTGTTTGTTTTTTATTTTATTTTATTAATTGACATAGCCCTATAAGGGCTCGTTTTTTGCAGGATGAGTTGAATTTTTTTACTAACCACAATTTAATGCTCCATATCATGGATAAAGAAACAAAAAAATGTCAAAGTGTGGAATAAAAAAAAGTAATAGCATCATGGGTTTCGATTTTATACAGTCTTCTGCCAAAAATGGCATATTCACTTCATTATGACTATAGATTAATTATTGACTATAGACTATATAATTAAATAGTGTTTCTTATGGTTTACTATTTTAAAAATAAATAAAAAAATATTAAAATTAAAACAAAAAATACCGTAGCTTCTGGTTACAATATTGTGATACCCATAACTTTTTACTGTTTTCATCTACAGGACTGTGTTAGGGTTTGTCTTCTGCAAGGTGTGCTTTTTTTATTTATTTATTTATTTTTATTGACACCATTTTGATCACTTTTATTTTACAATGTTCTCTGTACAAGTTAAAGAAAATATTTTATTATATCGGACTCTTTTTTTTTTTATGAACTGGTGCCAGAAAGTTACACAATTTGTAAATTACTTCTATTAAAAAATCTTGATGCTTCCAGTACTTATTAGCGGCTGTAAACTACAGAGGAAATTATTTTCTTTTTGGATTTCTTTTCTGTTAAAATGTTTGTCTGGCAGACTAGTCTTGGAAAAATATTAATGGCGGACTAGGCAGCAGAGAGAGGAAAAGAAGTGAATAACTCAGATCAGAGAAGACATTAACTGTGGGTCAGGGGGCCTGGGGAGATAGGGAAAGGAGAAGGGGCCTGGGGAGATAGGGAGAGGAGAAGGGGCCAGGGGAGATAGGGAGAGGAGAAGGGGCCTGGGGAGATAGGGAGAGGAGAAGGGGCCTGGGCAGATAGGGAGAGGAGAAGGGGCCTGGGGAGATAGGGAGAGGAGAAGGGGCCTGGGCAGATAGGGAGAGGAGAAGGGGCCTGGGCAGATAGGGAGAGGAGAAGGGGCCTGGGCAGATAGGGAGAGGAGAAGGGGCCTGGGGAGATAGGGAGAGGAGAAGGGGCCTGGGCAGATAGGGAGAGGAGAAGGGGCCTGGGCAGATAGGGAGAGGAGAAGGGGCCTGGGCATATAGGGAGAGGAGAAGGGGCCTGGGCAGATAGGGAGAGGAGAGGGGGCCTGGGGAGATGGGGAGAGGAGAAGGGGCCTGGGCAGATAGGGAGAGGAGAAGGGGCCTGGGCAGATAGGGAGAGGAGAAGGGGCCTGGGCAGATAGGGAGAGGAGAAGGGGCCTGGGCAGATAGGGAGAGGAGAAGGGGCCTGGGCAGATAGGGAGAGGAGAAGGGGCCTGGGCAGATAGGGAGAGGAGAAGGGGCCTGGGCAGATAGGGAGAGGAGAAAGTTCCTGGGGTGATAGGGAGAGGAGAGGGGGCCTGGAGAGTGGATATGGAGTAAAGAGAAGCATATAAATGAGAAATAACAGCAACTATCTAAATTACAAATATGTCCCTAATATGGAGGTGGGGGAGAGTACAATTTTTGTAAATGGGCTGTCAAGGGGTACTAAAACGTTGGAAACCGCTGCAATAGAGCCTTGGAGGACGATTATTTGGGGGGGGGGGGCGATAAAGCCCCTTTGTAAGATAAGGAGACATTATTATTATAGGTTGCACATGGGAATTATGGGGCCTATTACAAATGTTTCATTGGATCCCAGGAGCTTTGAGTTGAGTTTCTTGCTCAGCATATAATAACGTACTGTTATACATGGGACTCTCTTGATATAAGGATCTATCTGGCATAGCATTAGCATATCTTTTACTTATGAAAGAAAATAAATATTCCAACCTTCATTCAGGGAGGTAACAAGACTTGGTCTTCCATGTATTATACAGTAACCCTGGAGGACGTGTAGAAAAGGAAACCTCTTGTGTTCTAATAATGGAATCCAGAAGGCTGGAACAGATTTTGAGCCCAATGGCAAGAAGAAAAAATGAATTACAAATAGCAGCTGGCTATAAAAAATGGTAATTCCAATTATTGTTCCTATAGCATATGTCTTGTTGAATTGCACCAATCATTTGGTCTTGGTTCTGAGAGAAAGGGAAAAAGGAGAATGCATTGTGGTTTGCTGAAATATAATTTTAAGTGCATTTATATTTTGTGACTCACCGGGAAGATTGGAAATGTGAACTCTGTCAGATTCAATTGAAAGTAGCTCCGTGTTCTTTGTCTTAACACAAACAATGTGATTTTTTTTTGGCACAGTACATTACCGCCCATTGTCTCTTTTTTTGCCTAGGGTTGTGGGGGTATCAGGAGACTGAAAACAGCTTGGATTGTGACTATTATACTGTACCTACTGAGACGTAGTACTTCAATATAATGATGGGTTTACATTCCCGCCATACCTTTGCCATCGTCTTAAAGGGGTACTCCGCTGCTCAACGTTTGGAACAAACTGTTCCAAACGCTGGGGCCAGAACCGGGAGCTTGTGATGACATAGCCCCACCCCCTCATGATGTCACGCCCCACCCCCTCACTACAAGTCTATGGGTGGGGGCGTGACGGTTGTCACGCCCCCACCCATCATTATATTGAAGGACTACGTCTCAGTAGGTTCAGTATAATAGCCACAATCCAAGCTGTCTTCAGTCTCCTGACACTCTCCTGGAGCCGGCGCCAGGAGCTCGTGACTACATATCCCCGCCCCCTCATGATGTCATGCCCCGCCCCCTCAATGCAAGTCTATGGGTCACGCCCCCTCCCATAGACTTGCATTGTTCCAGATGCTGAGCAGCGGAGTACCCCTTTAACTTGTCACATTACAGAGGTTGCCATATTGTGCCTTGAACTAATGTTCAGGAAAATCTGTTCGGTTGCAGTCCAGTCACTTTATCCTTTTCGGAAATGGTGAGTTAATAGAACGGAGTCCTATTTTCTGGATCGTATCTATAGAGAGAGTGGTTACAAAGAGCATTTCTCTCTCTCTCTCTGTAGGACCTGTCCTGTATTACAAAGACAACCCACTGATTTAAAGGAGTACTCCACCCCTAGACATCTTATCCACTAGCCAAAGGATAGGGCACAGGATGTTTGATCGTGGGGGTCGCGGGGCATGCGATCTCCATGCAGCACCTGGCATTCTAAACAGTATGTTCAGAAAGCTGGCTTCCCGTGGCGGGAGATGTGACGTCTCACAACGCCTCCTAGTGATGTCACATCACACCCCCTCCATTCATGTCTTTGGATAGGGGATAAGATGTCTAGGGACAGAGTACCCCTTTAAATGTAAACTATGTAATACCTAATTTCCCCAGTGGTAGCGCTGGAGGGAAATCAAACACTTTCTGCCTGGTTTCCCTACAGCCCAAAGAGTGACATAAAAATAAGCACTTTTTAGCAGCTGTATACTACAGAGGAAATTCTTTTGGAAATGTTTTTTTGTGTTGTTCACAGTGCTCTCTGCTGACACCTGATGTCCGTATCAGGAACTGTCCAGAGCAAGAGAAAATCCCCATTGCAAACCTATGCTGCTCTGGATAGTTCCTTATAAGGACAGAGGTGTCAGCAGAGAGCACTGTGGACAACACAAAAAAGAAATTCAAAAAAGAAAAAGTAAAGAATTTCCTCTGTAGCATACAGCTGCTAAAAAAAGTACTGGAAGGGTAAAGATTTTTTAATAGAAGTCATTTACAAACCTGCTTAACTTTTTGGCACCAGTTGATTTAAAAAAAAAAAAAAAATGTTTTCCACCGGAGTACCCCTTTAACACACATTCCGCTGTTCACCTGTTGCACTGCCATCGGTCTTCGATTCACCGGTCCCGGTCTCCTTCCTACTTCCGTGCGCAGGGATCATCACACTGCAGTCAGCGTATCACCGGCCGCAGCAATGTCCCGCCTCGGCCGGTGATAGGCTGAGCGCACTGTCGTGTAAGGAGAGTTGGCCCCGCCTTCTCCCTGCTGCTTAGTCTCCTTACATGACACTGCGCTCAGCCTTTCACCAGCCGAGGCGGGACATTGTGCGCACGGAAGTAGGAAGGGACTGGAGGACCAAAGACAACAGGGGAACAGCAGAAGTTTTTTTTTTTTTTTGCAGCCTGGGCCCAAGAGGATCATAAAAGGTCCCACTACACTACTCCTTTAAAGGCCGTATGGGTCCCATTGACTACAATGCAGTTCCAAGCAGATTCCAATCATAGAATGAACATGTTTCTTCATTCAGGGGAATCCAGATCTGTGTTGGAACTTTGGCAAAGTATAATCCTATTGACAACATGGGGTCTGCTGCATGTTAGTTCTACTGACTTGTCTATGTTAGTAAATACTTGTATTCCCTAAGAAAGTAGAATCCTTAAACTCTTCATTATTCTGTTCCTTGGGCATTTCTCCTCAAAATGTATGAAGAAATTGAGAAATAGGTGTTATGCCCCTACATGAAGCAAAGACAGATCCCTCCAGGACAGCACAGGATAGAGCTGGCGCACAAGACTTCAAGGTAAAAGCAGATATATTTTACCCCGCATGCAACGGGTTTCGCTGGATAACCAGCTTCATCATGCATGATGAAGCTGGTTATCCAGCGAAACGCGTTGCATGCCGGGTAAAATAAATCTGCTTTCATCTTGAAGTCTTGTGCACCAGCTCTATCCTGTGCTGTCCTGGAGAGATCTGTCTTTGTAAATTACTTCTATTAAAAAATCTTAATCCTTCCAGTACTTGTTAGCTGCTATTTGCTCCACAGGAAGTTCTTTTCTTTTTTAATTTCCTTTCTGTCTGACCACAGTGCTGTCTACTGACACCTCTGTCCATTTTAGGAACTGTCCAGAGTAGGAGTAAATCCCCATAGGAAACCTATCCTGCTCTGGACAGTTCCTAAAATGGACAGAGGTGTCAGCAGAGAGCACTGTGGTCAGACAGAAAGGAAATTCAAAAAGAAAAGAACTTCCTGTGGAACATATAGCAGCTGATAAGTACTGGAAGGATTAAGATTTTTTAATAGAAGTAATTTACAAATCTGTTTACCTTTCTTGATTTAAAAGAAAAAAAATGTTTTCCAGTGGAGTACCACTTAAAATTTTACCTTTACCGCTTGCGGAAATTCAGAAGTGTGAATGGGAGTGCAGAATCCCATAGAACTCTATGGGCTTTAATTTGAGGCAGAATTCCGCAAACGGAAATTCTGCAGTGTGAATAGACCCTTACTATTACTATTAAATTGTTAATTTACTTTTTTTTTTTAAGTGACATGGTTCATTTCTCAGTAAAAATATAATCAATAATGTTCAATTAAAAAAAATTATGTAGTTATGAAACATTTTTTATTAATTGTGGAAACAAAACAAAAAAGCCACATTTCTATGTATAATTACAGTTTCTAATTAATTTAACACTTTAAAAAAAACAAAAAATGTTGTACGTAGCTAAATGGGGGAAAATTTCTGAACAGGTTTTCCCTGGTGAGAAATTTGCAGTGCCTTTTCAAATGTTTTTTGAGGAACACAGGTCAGATAATGTTGGAGACAGATGGTTACACCCCTTTTTTGGGGTATTCACAGAAATATGGAGGGTTGCTCATGTTGTATTTTTTAGGGTGGCGCACGCTGACGCATGTTTTGGCACAGACAATATCCTGTAGGGCAGGGAATAGTGCAGGCCTGAGCTCACCCAGTACCATTTTCCCTGCCTACTTGCATACAGATGGAGCTGTATGATGAATTGTTATCTTTCCTCTTCTTTCCCATACAAAATAGCAATACTATATTATTACAGAACAAATCCCAATATATCAAGGCCAATGGGCCAATATATATCTACACACCATGAATACTAGCATAACTTATACATAACATAAGCATACTGTTACTGAGCACAAGCACTATACAAAAACCAATATTACCCCATACAGGGACCATATATCAATATATTTCATAGGGACCATATATCGGTATATTTCATAGGGACCATATATCGGTATATTTCATAGGTCATAGGGACCATATATCTGTATATTTCATAGGGACCATAAATCGGTATATTTCATAGGGACCATATATCTGTATATTTCATAGTGACCATAAATCGGTATATTTCATAGGGACCATAAATCGGTATATTTCATAGGGTCCATAAATCGGTATATTTCATAAGGACCATATATCGGTATGTTTCATAGGGACCATATATCGGTATATTCCATAGGGACCATATATCGGTATATTTCATAGGGACCATATATCTGTATATTTCATAGGGACCATAAATCGGTATTTTTCATAGGGACCATATATCTGTATATTTCATAGGGACCATAAATCGGTATATTTCATAGGGACCATATATCTGTATATTTCATAGGGACCATAAATCGGTATATTTCATAGAGACCATAAATCAGTATATTTCATAGGGTCCATAAATCGGTATATTTCATGAGGACCATATATCGGTATATTTCATAGGGACCATATATCGGTATATTTCATAGGGACCATATATCGGTGTATTTCATAGGGACCATATATCTGTATATTTCATAGGGACCATAAATCGGTATATTTCATAGGGACCATATATCTGTATATTTCATAGGGACCATAAATCGGTATATTGCATAGGGACCATATATCTGTATATTTCATAGGGATCATAAATCGGTATATTTCATAGAGACCATAAATCGGTATATTTCATAGGGTCCATAAATCGGTATATTTCATGAGGACCATATATCGGTATATTTCATAGGGACCATATATCGGTATATTTCATAGGGACCATATATCGGTATATTTCATAGGGACCATATATCGGTATATTTCTAGTGTTGCTCGCGAATATTCGCAATTCGAATTTTAGCGCTATATATTCGTAATTACGAATATTAATTTTTTTTATTTATTTATTTTTTTTTCACAGTACACATAACAGTGATCATCCCTCTCTGCTTCCAGCTTATGTGGTGTAAGAAGGCTCTAATACTACTGTGTGAGACGGTGTGCGAATTTTTGCATATGCGAATTTTCACATATGCAAATTTTTGTATATGCGAATTTTCGCATATGTTAATTTTCGCACACGCGAATATTCGCATATGCGAAGATAAAACGAGAATGTTACGAATATGCGAATATTCCCGAATATGACGAATATTCGTCCATATATTCGCGAATTCGAATATGGCCTATGCCGCTCAACACTATATATTTCTTAGGGACCATATATCGGTATATTTCATAGGGACCATAAATCGGTATATTTCATAGGGACCATATATATCGGTATGTGTATTTGTAAACGCAGTGCAGTTACATTTAGTGACTCATAAGTGACACCTTCTCTTACTGAAATATTTCCCCTTTATATTTTCTTGTCCATTCAGCCCAGACCGTCATGATGTCGTCCTGACTCGATTTCTGCAGAATTTGCCGCACGGACATTTTTTGCTCCTTGCTCTTCCTCTGCACTTTCTACCAATATACACAAACTCCTCAACCATAATACATCAGGTGGTAATATATATGATATCCTCAGATGGTAATTACGCCCTCATCCACACTTTACCTCTTTCTCTGCCGTTCTCGGCCATGTGTAGGCAGTGCAATGCAGCAACATCATCGGCCACCTGCCCCCGGCTGCCCACAACATCCATAAGCTGCCAACCTCTCATATACTACAGACCTACAGTATAATAGCCTGTGGCATTCAAGAGCGTGGGGAAGGGGCAGGGAGATGGCTCTCCGCTTTGCCATTTTTATTTTCAATGACTTGGTTTTTCCAACTAAGTGATCTAGGGTGGGAAATAAGTAAATCGCTAATTAAAAGAATGAATGAATAAATTAATTAATTAAATAAATAAAAAAAAACAGAACATTAATTAAATGAATAAAGAAAATAAACGAGAAAATAAATAAACAAACAATTAACTGAACAGATAAACTAATAAATAAGTGATGATAATAATAATAACAACAATATTAAATAACTAATCTGCTCTGCCATTTTTTTTCCTCTAGGGAGGGAATAAAAAAAACAAACAGACAAACAAATAATCAAATAATAAATAAATGAAATATTAAATACATACAATAATAAATGAATATGCAATTAAATATATGAATAAATAATCAAATAAATTAATAATCTGCTCCTTCAATATATATATATATATATTTTTCAATAACTTTTTTTTTCTTTTAGCCCAGTGATCGGGGGATGGGGGGGGAATAAATAAATAAATAAATAAACTAAATAAAACCATTCAATAAATAAAATAATACATAAATAAATAAAATAAATAGACAAACAACTAAATATATCAATAAACATTTTAATTAATAAATAACCCAAATAAATAAATAAATTATAAATTAATAATCTTTTTTTAAAGATAGAGATCTAGGGGGAGAATGAACAAACAAATATATTAAAGGGGTTATCCAGGAAAAAAAATATATATTTTTTTTTATATATATGAACTGGCTCTAGAAAGTAAAACAGATATAAAAAAAATCTGAATTCTTTCAGTACTTATGAGCTGCTGAAATTGAGTTGTTCTTTTCTGTCTAAGTGCTCTCTGATGACACCCGTCATCCTGGAATACCCTTTTAATTAATTAAAGTTTTTTCCTGGAATACCCCTTTAATTAATTAATTATCAACCATTGAAAAAATAAGTAAACAAGAACAAATAAATAAATAAATAATAAATATGTTGTAAGCTCGATGCCCGTGTATCCATGCACAAATACATTTAATCCCCATAATACACAAAGCCATCGCTTCTTAACCTGTTAAGGACCCAGGGCGTACATGTACGTCCTGAGTCAGCTCCCGTTCTATAACGCGAGGCCACGGCATTGATCGCGGTGCCGCGCACTATTAACCCTTTAGATGCGACGTTCAAAGTTGAACGCCGTGTCTAAAGTTAAACTAAATCACTGCCGGTTAGCTCAGGGAGCAGTTCGGGATCGCCGGCGAAATTGCAGCGTCCCGAACTGTAGGACACGAGGAGGGTCTCTTACCTTGCCTCCTCGGTGTCCGATCGCCGAATGACTGCTCAGTGCCTGAGATCCAGGCCTGAGCAGTCAAGCAGCAGAACCATCGATCAGTGGTTTCTTATGAGAAACCAATGAACAATGTAAAAGATCAGTGTGTGCAGTGTTATAGGTCCCTATGGGATAACAATGATCAGTGTGTGCAGTGTTATAGGTCCCTATGGGAGCTATAACACTGCAAAAAAAAGTGGAAAAAAAAGTGAATAAAGATCATTTAACCCCTTCCCTAATAAAAGTTTGAATCACCCCCCTTTTCCCATAAAAAAAAAAAAACACAGTGTAAATAAATATAAAAATAAACATATGTGGTATCGCCGTGTGCGGAAATGTCCGAATTATAAAAATATATCATTAATTAAACCGCACGGTCAATGGCATACGCGCAAAAAAATTCCAAATTCCAAAATAACGCATTTTTGGTCACTTTTTTTATAATGAAAAAATGAATAAAAAGCGATCAATAAGTCCTATCAATGCAAATGGTACCGCTATAAAATTCAGATCACGGCACAAAAAATGAGCCCTCATACCGCCCCATACGCGGAAAAATAAAAAAGTTATAGAGGTCAGAAGATGACAATTTTTAACGTATAAATTTTCCTGCATGTAGTTAGGATTTTTTCCAGAAGTTCGACAAAATCAAACCTATATAAATAGGGGATCATTTTAACTGTATGGACCTACAGAATAATGATAAGGTGTCATTTTTTTCCGAAAAATGTACTGCGTAGAAACGGAAGCCCCCGAAATGTTTTCAATTTTGTCTCACAATGAATTTTTTTTCCGTTTTGCCGTAGATTTTTGGGTAAAATGACTGATGTCATTACAAAGTAGAATTGGTGGCGCAATAAATAAGCCATCATATGGATTTTTAGGTACAAAACTGAAAGGGATAGGATTTTTTAAAGGTAAGGAGGAAAAAAACAAAATGCAAAAACGGAAAAACCCTCAGTCCTTAAGGGGTTAAGTATTGTATTTTTTTTACTGTAATACTAACTATATACCTAGATACAGTTGTAGTTTGGCAACAGCTGGAGGCACACTTGTTGAAAAACACTGGCTATAATAATTGGGAATGATGCCAATGACCACCTACTTACTCAATACAAATAGTCAGCAGTACTTTGGTCACCATCCCTCCCCCATCCCCCGCCTCTCTCCTGTAACCATATTTTTCCCATTCCATTTCCACCTACCATTCTCTCGCCCACTTCGCGCATCGAGTCCGGTCCCACCATCCAAACAACCCGAGATTTATTAAATTCCCTATTTTTTTTTTACTACCTCTGAGTTTGCGAATGTTTATCATTAGATTTAATAAAAGAAGTCATTTACCTCAGAACACGGAGCATCGCCGGGGTGAGAGATGAATTGTTTCTGCCGGAGAAACCATTCATGAAATATTATTTATATTTCATAAAGCGTCGCATAAAGCCACCATCATGAATTAATAGGCCTTGAAAAATGGATTATATACCACAGATTTTCAAAACCAGTCATACATGAAATTGACACTGCTTGGACATATTCGGCTGGAGAAGGAACGGGTGTCTCCTGTGATCTCCTTCTCTGCCGTCGAATTTGTAGGTAATTTAGATACCTCAGAACCTGGAGACCTTATAGTAGCATTAAGGTTCCGTATAGAAGATAAACATATTTCTGGGGGTAAAACCTATTTTGACTGCATTAGTATTTTCAGATGGCGTCTTGGGAAATCAAAGAAGATTTGTGCCGTAAATACAATAGACCGGGTATCGGAGAAAATGAACATGACCTTCATTACATGGGAAAGTCTTGTTACGTCTCCGATGTGAAATCTAATAACAGAAATATATTTTTCAAAGCGTTTTCGTTTTTTCTCCCCCTCCCCCCGTCGGTGCTAAACAGATTAAATCAAACCCGTATTTAGCGGGAGCAAACACTGGGGTCAAGGATGTTAAATAGAGGTCGCGGAACTGTGTGACTGAGCAAATCTAAAAGAAATTACGCCGTATCATTCAGTGATTTGGAAAATGCAAGTAGATATTGTTTGTAGCGTCACTGGTAAGGAGCAATACAATCCGGCATAAATTTGAAATATTGCAGAGTGTTAGTACGTAGTAGAAATGGTACGTGATTGTGTAATCACATGGTGTCCTGCCACCCTTCATACATAGTCCCAAATGCTCTATATTTTGTATTGGTGGCAGTGAATAGGGATTGGTTGCTATGGGCAACTGGGCAACATTTCCTCTGCAAGGGTTTTCCTAAATCTCCCCCCTAGTGTGTGAAATCCAAGCGACACAACATAGAGGAAGGAATGCTCTCTGGCGCCACCTTTTGGAGGTAGGTGTCCCTACAAGTCAATGCTCAGCTTCATTAAAGGGTATCTCTGTTTTACTTCGGAATATGTTACTTTCCCTCAGACTGTCAAGACAGAATTGCTGGAAGTCTCATAGTCTTCCGTCACCAGATTGTCATAGTCTCAGGACAAGTGTCTCTTTTCCTCGATCAGATATAGACTTCTGATATATATATATATATATATATATATATATATATATATATATATATATATATCTCAATCTATCTCATATCTATCTATCTCATATCTATCTATCTCATATCTATCTATCTCATATCTATCTATCTATCTGTCTCATATCTATCTATCTATATCTCCTATCTATCTCATATCTATCTATCTCATATCTATCTATCTATCTATCTATCTATCTATCTATCTATCTATCTATCTATCTATCTCATATCTATATTTATCTATCCATCTATCTCATATCTATCTATCTATCTATCTATCTCATTTCTATATTTATCTATCTATCTCATATTTATCTATCTATCTATCTCATATCTATCTATCTAGAAATCCAAAGAAAAACAGCGCTCCTGGAGCTTCGTATGTATGGGTGCACGCAGAACCGGACCTTGGTTAGGGGTCCATAGGCTTCACAGCAAAAATACAGAAATCCGCAGCACACAAGTCCAATATGGTGAAAATAGATAAAGTTTTAATCCATAATGTGAATGTCTTACAGCGACATTTCTGCTGGCTCACCCAGCCTTTCTCAAGCTCAGAAGCTTGAGAAAGGCTGGGTGAGCCAGCAGAAATGTCGCTGTAAGACATTCACATTATGGATTAAAACTTTATCTATTTTCACCATATTGGACTTGTGTGCTGCGGATTTCTGTATTTTTGCTATCTATCTATCTATCTATCTATCTCATATCTATCAATCTCATATCTATTATCTATCTATCTATCTATCTATCTATCTCAGTCATATCTATGTCATATCTATCTATCTTGTATCTATCGATCTCATATCTATCTATCCAGATATAAATAAACAAATAAATACATAATTCAATTAATAAATGAACATGTTTGTAAAGAAAATGAATAATAAAAAAAATGAATAAAAATAATATAAACCATAAAGCACTAGTTAATTAATTAATTAAACAAATAAATAAATACTAAAAATAAAAGTAAATTAAGGAGCATGAGCAGGGATTCCTGTCATATATAGGAGTCCCTGCTCCTGTATAACACACTGAGTGATGGTACGCATTTGCTTTTTCAGATACAGTGCTGAGATGGCTACAACGTTGCCGCTTACATACGGGCTGTTTAGTGTGCAGGAAAGTGAGCAGGGACTCCTGTATATATAAATGAACAAATAGATATATAAACCATTAAATGAACTAATAAATAAATAAATAACTAAAGGAGTGTGAGCAAGGACTCCTGTCTTATATTGGAGTCCCTGCTCCTGTATAGCACACTGAGCTATGGTATACATCCAGGTAAGCAGGGAGTCCTGTGTGTGTGTGTGTGTATATATATATATATATATATATATATATATATATATATATATATAGGCTTGACAATGGCAGCGTGCGGTTGCCGAAACGTAGCACCGTTTGAAGGTTTGAAGTGAATAAAGACTTGGAATGCCATTGCTCTTTCCATTGATACACTGTGTGTATATATATATATATATATATATATATATATATATATATATATATATATACAATTAAATAAACTAATAAATAAGTATATAAAGATTAGATAAATAAATACATGTACGAAAATAATAAATTAAATAATAAATAAATAAGTAAATAAAAAAATGTATAAATGAATACATAAACCATCAATTAAATAAATAAATAAAAGAATGTGAGCTAAAGATCATAAAAAGTTCATGTTCTAACAAATCCGAACTAATCTGGAGCAAGTCCAATTCGTACCAAATCCTTTCACTCACCTCTACTCAACAGTATCTCTGCAGTTATAAAGAAGACCCCCGGCTATGTATTACCGTCAGATCCAGGTGTCTTCCCTTCCTCTTGAACACCAACAGGCCGCACTTTATTTTATATTGTCTTTGAGTGCGCCGCCACGCTTAACTTCCAGTGAACTGTGAAGATGCTGACAAACAGTCGGCTGTTGTAATCCTTTCAAATTATACAAAGAGGAGCATGTTTTACTGACAGTACATGACTTTTAATGTTTTCACTCGAGTACCCCGCTGCTTCTTACAATAGCCTTTTTAAATACCTCTTGATATTTCTCTCACCATTAATAGAGCTGAAAGACTTTGTAGTAATGAGGCACTTTGTTGTGGCGTGACGACGAGACACGTAGAGCCCAACACAAAAGCCGCGTAGAAGATTGCGGTTATAATGTGTCATTATTACTTTCTCCAAACTTATAGAAAACTTACATTGAAATTATTGGGGCACTTTTTTTATATATATACTGTGTATATATATATATATATATATATATATATATATATATAAACATTTTCCATTTGTTCTACCAATTGAATTTAGGTTAAAAAGAATGACTTTACATGTATTGTTATTCACTATTAAGCTTTTTACTAGATTTTTTTTTTTAAGTTTGAAGTCGAACAGAACGAAAAGTTCGGATCGATTAAACTTATGTAAAACTTTGCTAACTAAAGGAAATGCACAGATCATTGATATTCAGTATACAGACCCGTATATAAGGAATAGGAGCAGGCAGAAACTATTATGTTAAGCAGCGTTTTCAGAGCAGAATGTCTCCAGTTGTTGCAAAACTACAACTCCCAGCATGCCCAGACAGCCTTCGGCTGTCCGGGCATGCTGGGAGTTGTAGTTTTGCAACATTTGGAGATACTCTGCTTGGAAAACATTGATGTAAAGGGTAAGTAAACGTAAAGGGTACCTCTGATCAAAAAAACTTTTGATATATTATAGATTAATGTATGCAGAATAACTTTACAATTGCATGTTATTAAAAAATATGCTTCTTTCTATTTAATTTTCCACTTTGAAGAAATGACCACTAGGGGTCTCCCTACCAGTCCTGGCAGCAAGCATTTCAGACTCATGCTGGAGTCCTAAACACTACGAGCTGCCAGTCTGCTTTGTTCACAAAGGAGAACACTCAGAGCTGCCAGCCTGCTTTGTTCACAGCCTGTTTGGCTGTGAACAAAGCAGGCTGGCAGCTCTGAGTGTTTAGGACTCCAGCATGAGTCAGAAATGCTTGCTGAAAGGACTGATCGGGAAAAATACAATAGAAAGAAGCATATTTTTCATTAACATGCTATTGGAAAGTTATTCAACATTCATTAATCTAAAATATATCAAAAGTTTATTTGATGAGAGGTACCCTTTAAAGGAGATCTCCGTTGAAAATTAAAGGGGTATTCCGGCGAAAAAAAGTTTTTTTCACATCAACTGGCTCCAGAAAGTTTAACAGATTTGTAAATTACTTCTATTAAAAATCTTAATCCTACCAGTACTTATCAGCTGCTGAAGTTGAGTTGTTAATTTCTGTCTGAAAAACAGTGCTCTCTGCTGACACCTCTTTCTGTCTCAGGAACTGTTCAGAGCAAGAGAGGTTTGTTATGGGGATTTGCTTCTACTCTGGACAATTTATTCCCCTCCCAGTTTCCACAGCTGCTGCCAGCTTCCATTCTGCTCTCTTGATGTCCCCTTCAATCCCAACAAACCTTTTCTCAAATAAGCTGTCCCTGTAATGCAAACTGCTGGAATGAGTATTTTGTCACTGTCCCTTTAAATGATGCTTTGACAGCAGATTTACTGAGAGGTGCTGTGCTGCACTCCAATCGAAAACAAATGTTTTCAAATCAACTGGTTCCTAGACAGTTATGCAGATTTGTAAATTACTTCTATTAAAAAATCTTAACCCTTCCAGTACTTATCAGCTGCTGTATTCTTCAGAGGAAGTTGAGTGTTTTTTTCCAGTCTGACCACAGTGCTCTCTGCTGACACCTCTGTCCATGTCTGGAACTGTCCAGAGTAGGAGAAAATCCCCACAGCAAACCTCTCCTGCTCTGGACAGTTCCTGACATTGACAGGGGTGTCAGTAGAGAGCACTGTGGTCAGACTGGAAAGAACTACACAACTTACTCTGGAGCATACAGTGAAAGATACAATAAAGATACAATAGATACAGACAGGATACAGAGGTTACACAGTCCAATGATGTATACAGGTTGGCAGGGCTAGGGTAGGCAGGGTCCACACCACGGTTTTGTTTCCGTTGAACGTATACAGGTGCGGTTAGTAATCTAGTGTAGTGACCGTGTGGTTTCCTTGCCATTATATTTCAATAGTTGGGACATTTTTGCATGATGATGTCCGGCATTAAAGGGGTTATCCAGGAAAAAACTGGCTCCAGAAAGTTAAACAGATTTGTAAATTACTTCTATTAAAATAATCTTAATCCTTTCAGTACTTATGAGCTGCTGAAGTTGAGTTGTTCTTTTCTGTCTAAGTGCTCTATGATGACACCTGTCTCGAGAACTGTCCAGAGTAGAAGCAAATCCCTATACCAAACCTCTTCTTCTCTGTGCAGTTCCCGAGACAAACAGAGATGTCAGCAGAGAGCACTGTTGCCAGACAGAAATGAACAACTTAACTTCAGCAGCTGATAATTGTTGGAAGGATTAAGATTTTTTAATAGTAGTCATTTACAAATCTGTTTAACTTTCTGGAGCCAGTTGAGATATATATATATATATATATATATATATATATATATATATATATATATATATAGTTTTTTCCTGGAATACCCCTTTAACCAGGTATAAAGCACTGTACACTCCTGAGCCTGAGGCCTAGAGAATGCAGTCCTGCCCTGGATAATAGGAAAAGCTATCCCTGCAGCACTGTGTAATTATTTATTACTAGGTTATGCTGGGACTTGTAGTGGTTCAGTGTTCCGGTTTATAACTATTCGTTTATAGCGGCATTCTCCCATATAGAACAGTGAGGACATTTCACCCGTTCTCTAATAAACCCCCCTACAAAATCCCTGTATGATCCCAACCTCGGACATTGAGCCCAATCAGCTGCTGGATGCCATGATGACATCATCAGATGCAGATGTGATGTCACAATAGAACAGAACAGCAAAATCCTGCTGATCTGGAGACCGAGCTTCACACTACGGTGATTCAAAAGAGAAAGAGGATGGGTAAGTGCTATGGGGTTTTTGGGGATTCGTGCGTACCTTTTGACCCCCTCCCTTCTAATGCACAAACCCGAGGCCGGACCCTTACATTCATTCAGACCCCAAATTTAGATCAAACCCTCAGATCCCAGATTTTAACCCCTTTATTGATCCAGATCCCACATTAGACCCCCGAAATGTATTTAAATCTCCCTTAAGACACTATGGGTCCCTCCCAACTATAATATATTGGGGGAGCGGGGTGACTGATAGTTCTATAGAGCAATGGTCTGCAAACTGTTGACCTCCAAATGTTGCGAAACTACAACTCCCAGCATGCCCGGACAGCCAACGGCTGTCCGGGCATGCTGGGAGTTGTAGTTTTGCAGCAGCTATAGCGTATATACACAGATATAGAGCTGTAGGGGGAGATTTATCAAAACCTATCCAGAGGAAAAGCTGCTGAGTTGCCCATAGCAACCAATCAGATTGCTACTTTCATTTTGAAAAGGCCTCTGCAAAATGAAAGAAGCAATCTGATTGGTTGCTATGGGCAACTCAGCAACTTTTCCCTCTGGACAGGTTTTGATGAATCTCCCCCATAGAGTATTTAATGAATTTCTATATGTAACTCTATATAAAGATGGTTCTTCTCCTCCACAGAGTTAAAAACGGCTTTGTTGTTGCTGGCGGCGGGGGTGTTTTGGGCGGCTTTAATGCTGACTTTCCTATACCTGTATTTTTGCCACCGGTAAGTTCACTTTCATGATGTCCCCTTTACAATTAGATGTCAGGTGTTGCCCCTGGCAACCAATCACAGCTCAGCTTTTATATCCTAACCCTCTCTGGTAAAATGAAAGCTGAGCTGTGATTGGTTGCCATGGGCGACACCAGACAGATCAGGAATCAGTCAGATTGACACCTTAGTGACACTCATCAGACCACGCACAGCGTGATTGCGGGGGTACATGAGTCAAGATGGCGGCCAGAGGTCCCCTTACCTCCTCCGTGTAGCGCCTTCTGGATCCACTCGGCCTTTATTGTGTGACTGGGCCTAGGGGGTCAGTCTCTGTAACTGTGGAAATTCCAATATTATTAATTAATTAATATTATTAATAATATAATTCTTCTATAATATCATCCATGACAATATATTTACATTTCCCTTTTTTTTTTTTTTTTTTTTTTTTTAGAAATAACAATAAGAAGGAAATAAAGTATTCAAAATTGGAAGAGGTCGTGGTGGAGGGGAAAGGAGGTAACTATACTAATTTATACTACAACTGCCCAGAGACCCCATTTCCTAAGGGGCCTCCTGCTTAGTGATCTATGGTGGTATTGTTTGTGCTTGTGGGGGTCTGACAAGGCCTATAGACTATCACCCGAAGGTTACATAAATGACGTATTTTCAGTTGTAATGTGTATACCCCCAATCTTATAACATTTATATGAGATGAATTTTTATTTTTTTTCTCTTAGAGACCAAAAAAGGAAAAAAAGCTGATGACGTCAAGCAGATGGAGGAGGACGGCGGAGATTGAACCGATCTGCAGAGAATGTGAACAGCTGGGAGTTTGGGGAAGGGGAAAAATATAAAAGGGGAGTAAAAAAAAAAAAATATATAAAAATAATAAAAAAAATAGAAAATGATCTGAAAAAATAAAAAAAAATAAAAAAAATCTAAAAATATATGAAAAAAATAAATAAAAAAATAAGATGAGTTGTGGTAGTATGTGTGTATCTTTGTGGGTGTAGGGGCTAAGCTCCCGATAGTGGTGGTGAAGATTAAGGAGCAGAAAAGAGATCCAGTAGGGGAAGAGGAAGCTTAAAGAGGTACTCCGATCAGAAACAAAGGGGGGAGGGGGTCTCTGTTCTTCTCCAGTATAGAAGGATACATGATCAAGCTGCTATGACCCTAGATTTGAGGATGGACCAGGGCAGGGCCAGAATATATGATGGAGGATGCCCTCCACCTGACCACATCTCCAGCATCTTACTTGAGGTAACACGGCAATCGTACAGGTCCTCTATATCGGCGCAAAATAAGTTTATTTTCGGCTTCTTGATATTTGGAACTAATAGATGACTTGTGGGCCAAAGTAAGTTTCCTCCCCCTTTGCACCAATGATAGTGAGAGATTAAGGTCTGTTTCCCATTTTGCCCAGAAGGGTGAAGTTGGTAAGTCAGGTGGGTACTGGATCATAGTGTATATTGTCGGCAACATATGACCAAGCTGACAGCTCCTGAGACATAGTTCTTCAAAGGGGTTTTCTCATGGGTCAATTGGTTGTAGGGGGGGGGGGAGATGTTCTCAAAAAATGTCTCCTGTGGGTCACTCTCCAATGGTTGTAGTTCAGGGATCTTAGAGATTTGTCTTCTGGATAGCCAGACTGAACCCATCTGCATATGACAACTCCGAAAACGATTCCCCGCTCTCAAGGACCTAAACTTTGGATCCTATAAGCTTGGTGGAAATGAAGGGTTCCCTAAAATCTGTATAAATGAGGAAGTGGTAGAAAAGAAGAGTGAGGGGCTCACCGGGGTAGAGCACTGCAAAATTGTAGGACCCAGAGAGGGATGGGAATGTAAAGAAGGCGCCTGAGGGTGGTCTAGTCAAGGGACAAAGGGCAGGGGGATGTAGGTGAGTGACTGCTCGATCATAACCCAGCACTTTAGAGCACCATGGTGACACCAATCAACTAATAGACTACTTACCAATGAACTACATATCTTGGACTATATTTCTACAAAGAGGTCCATTTACCTACGTACCTACTTGAGATAGATTTCCTACAAGAACTCGATATGCCCAAAGTCATGCAAATTTGTATATGGGGCTCTTCGAGTCTCAATACATCACGTAGTCATGCTGGTCTGGCGATATTTTAATTTATCAGAGATTTATTGATGATTTATTTTTTATTTGAACAGGCACTAGGGAAGCGGCCCTTGATTTTATTGCAAACCTTAACCCATTCTTGGGGTCTCACTTTCTCACCTAATATTTCTGATTCTCACGTGGTATTTCTGGATTTGGAAATTTATAGGAACTCTGAGGGTGTTAAGACTCATACGCATTTTCAAAAAGTAGATGTAAATAGTCTACTTAATGCTAGTAGTTGTCATTACCGTAAGTGTATATATAATATCCCTTATGGTCAATACCGTAGGGTTCGAAAAATTGTACATCTAATGTGAATTTCTATAAACAATCTAACATTTTACAGGAACAGTGTAATTGAGTCAAACCACGAGAATCTAATTGTTTCAAAGAGGAGACTAATTTAATAAATAAATTACGTTTTCATTTTACTACTAATTTCAATTCTAGCAGCTCCAAAATTAAAAGAATTATTAACAAACATTGGGCAGTATTGAAATTAGACCCCATCTTGAAAAAGCAAAGTCCTTCTAAGGCTGGTATCATTTTAGACGTGCAAGGAATCTTAGAAGTATTCTTGCTCTAAGCAGATTACGTACCGAATTGAAGAATAGAAAGGTGCGTACTGCTGGAGCAAGTTCATGTGATCCACAACTGGTTACTTCCTGTGCAACTCGATCAAGTGGTTGGGACTTTTGAGAGGTTGGGACTTTCTCTTGAATCCTTATCTACGTGAGTACCAAATTGATTTCAAACTCTTATTAGTAGAAAATCATTTTGGATATATATGTTTAAAACTTTATTCCCAGAGGGACTTAAAGAGGTACTCAGCCCCTAGACATCTTATCCCCTATCTAAAGCATAGGGAATGAGATGTCTGATCACGGGAGTCCCACCGCTGGGGACCCCGCAATCTCTCCTTCATCATCCACTTGTCATCAGCTGCATGGAGCGAAGATCGCTCCATGCCTGATGACTCATGATACAGGAGCCACAACCGTGATGTCACGATACTCCGGCCCTTGTATCGTGAGACGTCGTGAGTCATCATCCATGCAGCTGATAACAAGTGAGTGCTGCAGGAGAGATTGCAGGGGTGCCCAGCGGCCAGACCCCGTGATCAGACATTTTATCCCCTATCCTTTGGATAGGGGATAAGATGTCTAGGGGCGGAGTACCCTTTTAATGAAGTTATTGAGTGCACTACTTCTTACGGGACTTACTCGTTACATACTTTGCTCCAGAGAGGCTTTTGCTGTTAATGATATCTTAATGGCAGTTGTCATCTGATTTTATTTATATTTGTTTTCATATTGAACTTTTCATTTGGGGTCTCATCATCATCATTATTACTATTATTATTATTATTATTATTATTATTATTATTATTATATGTATTATTTTTATTATTATTACTAGTAGCTAGCTACTGAGGAAGGGGTCAAATACTTTCTATATAGTACCCCGAAACGCATTTAGCCTAGCCTGCATACAGTGTGACCATTTTATGGACTTCCATCATCTACTTATGGACTAAATCATCATTTTTGCATCTATTCATTTGCTGTGAATAGGCCAGTTGCTATGTGGTTTCACCTATCATCCTTGGGATCTACTCGCTGTTCCATACTTTGCTGTCGCTGCTGACCCTGTGTTCCACCTGGATCATCCACTACCTGTGTTTTCCGCTGTCGTCAGACGCCATCTACACGAGGAAATCCAGCGAACACCACCTTCACTGACTTCTCTGGATATCCGCAACATCGCACGGCAAACACCGGGTTCAGTGCGGTCTGAACTAGCCGTGCCGGCGCATGCAAGCGCCTACAGGGCAGCGCAACCCAGCGAGACACACAAGGACAATCCACCATCTGGTAATATAATTCTGTTTCACTTTACAGCATTCAATTGATACATATCGGATAATACTTCTGGACATACTTCACATATACTTGTCTATACCATTATTTCAGACCTTTTTCTATCTTATACCGGAGTATCAGTCAGATAAAATTGCTGGATTAACAGTCACACTGCTGATTTAACATTATATCAATTTTATAATTTGTTATCATTTTAACCATGTCTCATGTTCTATATGTGTAATCCCCCCCCCCCCCCCACAAGGGCCCTGTGAGGGGATTTTTTTCCATTTATTGCATTTAATGTTTATGATTTGTTTTAATTAAATCTCTATAATATTCATATTTGAAGCACAGTCTCAGCCATTTTTTTCTAATATTATATAATTTGATTATTACTGTCCTTGAGGTGTAGGCTCTTTTCTCTGTTTTTCAATTATTGTTAATATATACCTGGGTACATGAGTATTTGCCTACTATACCTCAGCCAGTATATAATTGTGAGCTGCACCAATCTCTATTCTTCTAGTAACCCAATCTCCTGTCATACCTGGACAGAGATAGAGTGCAGCCTTGAACTCACCCACTCCCTCTGCCCCTGCCTACTTACGTACCCACCCAAGGAAGTGGATCCACAACCACGGTGCCGGTCCCTTCCCATATAAGTGATGGGTGTCAGTAGTCAAAATAATAAAGTACAAAAAACTGACAAAAGGTCGGGAACAGCTGGAGGCACACAAACTAACAGAAATAAACCTAAACACGCACGCATACAAATACGCAGTCAACGAGCCAAGTCCAAGCCAGAAGGGAATGAAGTACAATTACAGTGTAGTCAAAAGCCGAGCCAAAAGTCAAAAAACCAAAATAAACAATATGAGCACAGAGGTTGCTAGGTCAGTTACAAGAACTTTCACAGGCAAGGAATGACTGGGAAAAACATCCTCTATATATGCCTGTGCAACTAACAGAAGGATTCTAATTGGCTGCAAACTGAACCACACCCAAAGCACAGAGGCATTGTCCCAGCAACTAAGGAAAACAAAAACTTTTAGGGCAGATTAACCCTATGGGTTCTGACAGTATCCCCTCTGTTAGGAGGGGACACTGGACCCTTAAATATGGGTCCGGGTTTGTCCGGATGAGAGGTATGGAATCTTTTAACCAAAGTGGGAGCATGAATGGAATACGCTGGAATTGATGACCTCTCCTCCGGACTGTACCCCTTCCAATGCACCAAATATTGGATAGAGTTTTGCACCCTACTTCTATCCAATATCTTGGAAATTTCATCATCACTCTATAATGGAGAAGGAGGATCAGAAACGAAAGGGAGTTTGAAAAGTAACATGTCATTTGAGTAAAGAACGATGAAACGCATTATGGATCTTAAAAGAACTTGGTCATTTCAACATATAACAGACCAGATTGATGACTTCAAATACCTCATAATTCCCAATAAAACGTGAAACCAATTTACAGGATGGAACTTTAAGATGTAAATTCTTTGTAGAAAGCCACACTTTGTCACCTACTTTAAATACAGTGCCACAAGTGCGTCTCTTGTTGGCAAATTTACTTTGAGACTCTTGGGCTTTCCTCAGTTTCTCCTGAACCTGGGCACAAACTGTGCACAGTTTATTCATAGTCATTTCAACCTCAGGGATATCAATAATAGCATCAGTACATGAAGAGAATCGTGGATGAAAACCATATACACAGAAGAATGGTTACATGACGATAGAGGAATTCTCTCGAGGCAAACTCAAAGCAAACTCACCAAGAGACAAAAAAGAAACCCATTAATCCTGTGTATCTGCTAAATAACATCTAAGGTACTGTTCAACATTCTGATTCATTCTTTTTGTCTGACCATTAAATTGTGGATGAAAAGCAGAAGAAAAGGACATATCAACTCCCAATTGTTTACAGAAAGCTTGCCAAAATCTTGAGACAAATTGTACACCCCGATCCAATATTCTCTGGTACCCCTTGGTACCTAACCACATGTCCTAAAAAACAAATTGGTAAGAGTTTTGGCTGAAGGGCCACAGCTGTGACCACAGCTGTGGATGACATGCCCCTCCATGTATCTCTATGGGAGAGCCTGAGATACACGAATGCTGTATCTCTGGCTCTCCTTCCTGCCATGGTCAACAGTAATCTGTGCATGGAGAGGAGATTGCTCCATGCATGGAAAAAGCCTGGGTGCCGGGCAGGAGATCACAGTGGGGTCTCAGCGGTCGGACCCCCCCACAATCAGACACATCCCATATCCTGTATTTAGGGGGATAAGATTTTCAGCACCAGAGCACCCCTTTAAGAAGTCAGGTGCCAGAGGATATACTTTAGCCTGGACAGTTCTAAGAACAACTAGATATCTAAAATATGGGATTGGGATGGGACGGGATTAGAAGCAAGTGAATGAATTAGAGTATAAATTAGAATTTTGAGAAATCAAACTATAATGCAACAATGTTTTTATGGCAATACATTTTCTGTCAGTAAATTCCTTCGGAGGAGGCAATACTTTGATGTGTTTCTATAAATTGTCTCATTGTGGACACAACAGGGGAGATGAATTGTAGGAAGGCAATGCTTTCCAGTGACTTATCTGTATAAAAAAAATAAAAGAATAAAAACATTACGCAAGAGACCTGCTTCAAACCCAACTGGCAAGATTGCCTCCAATGTGTATGTTAGAAGTGGATCTGATTTCGGGACTTGGTTAATGTAACAACTTGTATGGTTCCACAATCTGAGGAGATGACACTTGACACTGACGTAGGACATGAAAGTGCTTTGCCCTGTGCTGCTACGGTCACACATAAGCTCTCAGAATACGAGAGACTTAGCAGGTGCCTGACTGATTTATGTCTCTGCCAATGGAGACAAATAAACCAATTGCACAGGCAGGAAACGGCGACCTAAAGTGCAGAAGGTCGTGACTTCCAGACTCGCAGAGCGCCTTGTACAATATAATTTCAGATTTTAATCTAATACAAAAATAATCTGGTACAACAGACCAGCAACTGTTCCAGGCGAACATACGGGTGAAATGCTGGCTGCTCAGTGGTTCACCCCCCACCCCAGGCAATGGGACAGTAAGGTCAAGTATTATAACATTGTATGTTCTCTCTACTGTTGTATGGGTCTCCTCCTTTCCACCTGACCTGGGTTACTGACCTTATTGTAAGTGTTTGAGGTATGTGCACTGCATCGCTACTCTGGTTCTTGTTGACTTATCTAAAAATGGATGTCTACACTTAAATATGATTTTTTTTCTTAATCTTAGGAAACAAATTCTGTTTTGGTCGATTCCATCAGATATCTTGAATGGGGTTGAAACTTTAGTTTTTGAAACAAAACTTTAACAGGATTAGGAACATGCTGCTTCTTTCTTTCAAAAACAGCACCACTCCTGCCATCAGGTTGTGTGTAGTACTGCAGCCCAGTTCTATTTACTTCAATGGAGCCGAGCTGCAATACCAGACATAACCTATGAACAAAAGTGGTGCTGTTTTTGCAAGTAAGTAGGATGGTTTTTCTAATCCTTGACAACCCATTTAAATGTGGAACCTAAAAGGGCCATCAGGTAATGAAAAAAAAGGGGGGGGGGTAGTGGTGAGTATGTATGATGGGGTGAATTCTGCACAAAGTTTTAGTATTAGTTTCAATGAGGATTCCGCTTTGTCCTGCAGACTGTAGTTTTTCCACCTCAGAATTTCAACACGGAAAATCCACCATCATTCCACATGGAAAGCTTAATTCACTGCGTAACGGCACAAACTAAAACAGAAACAGTTCCGAGTAGAAAGGCCGCTGTCCCAACCCACCCTAATATTACACTTTTATAAAGCATTGGTGCCGCCTCACATGGAATATAAAGAACGTCCTGGAGAGACGGTAACTAAACTAAAAAGGGCATGAGACATCTTAGTTATGTGGAAATAATAAAATAACTAGATTTTTTTAATCTTGAGAAGAGACATTTAAGGGGGGATATGATCAAATTATTTAAATGGTCCATATGGAGAAAAACATTAAAAGACATGAGGGTACTCCCTCCACCTGAAGGAAAAAAGGTTTAGTCTCCACAGGTAACAAGCCTTCTTTATCATAAGAACTGTGAATCTGTGGAACAGTTTACTTCAGGGATTGCTCACAGAAGGAAAAGTTAAGAGCTAAATATGCAGGGATATAGAATTGCATCCTCTCCCCCTCATCCACCAATATCCCTCCACTCTCCTTCATCCACCCATACTCCTCCCTTCATCCATCCACACCGCTCCCCTTCATCCACCCATGCCCCTTCCCTTCATTCATCCATACCCTTCTCTTCATCCACCCATACCGCTCCCCTTAATCCATCCATATCCCTTCCCTTCATCTACCCATATACCTTCCCTTAATCCAGCCATACCCCTTTTCTTCATTCATCCATACCCCTTTTCTTCATCCACTTATACCACTCCCCTTCATCCACCCATACCCCTTGCCTTCATCCATCCACACCGCTCCCCTTCATCCACCCATACTACTTCCCTTCATCTACCTAAACCCCTTCTCTTCATCCATCCATACCCCTTCCCTTAATCCAGCTATACCCCTTCCCTTCTTCCCCCAATACCCCTTCTCTTCATCCATCCACACTGCTCCCCTTCATCCACCTATACCCCATCCCTTCATCTACCCATACCACTTCCCTTAATCCAGCCATACCGCTCCCCTTCATCCACCCATACCCCTTCCCTTCATCCACCCGTACTCCTTCCCTTCATCCACCCATACTCCTTCCCTTGATCCATCCATACCCCTCTCCTTCATCCACCCATACCCCTTCTCTTCATCCACCCATACTCCCTTCACCCATCCATACCCCTTCTCTTCATCCACCCATACCCATTCCCTTCATCTATCCATACCCCTTCTCTTCATCCACCCATACCCCTTCTCTTCATCCACCCATACCCCTTCTCTTCATCCACCCATACCCCTTCTCTTCATCCACCCATACTCCTTCCCTTCATCCATCCATACCCCTCTCCTTCATTCACCCATACGCCTTCCCTTCATCTACTTGGCTGAACTTAAGTGGATATGTGCCTAAACTATAATAACTATGTAACTATGTATCTGATCAGTTACAGTTGAACCACTAGGACCCCCTTTAAACATAAGAACAGAGATTTGTCATCCCACAAAAGAATGGAGAAGCAGCGTTCCTCCACTTCATCCACACACTTTGGGACTTCTGAGGGTAGTCAAGCACTGGACTCTTTCTGGAAGTCCATAGAGAGTGACTAGTCCAGTGGCCAAGCAAGTGTCATAGGAAAAGAGATCTATGTTCTTGACATCCTTGGAGGCCCTATCAGTGGGAGCCACACTGGTCAGAAACGTATTTCCTTTCCTGCCGTTAAGGAAAAAGCCATTAAATGCCATTTTGATTTAACAAAGATATTGAACATTTAGAGGCGTTTTCAGTGGGCCTATTCTGTTTAGCCCATTAATTTCTGTCTATACCTTATGTTTTTTTGTCCTATAACCCCTTCCAGCTCTTACAGCATTACCTCAAAATACTTGAGAAAATCTAAGACGTGTTCTAAAATCCTATAGAATGGCGCTTTCTGCGAACCAGTAAAGAGATTGACTAAATAGAGGAAACGTTTTTTTTTTTGGCCTATTACCTCCCCACCGGCTCAGTCAACATACTTTTTCCATTACCTGAGGATACTTATGTATATCTAAGACGTTCTCTACAACTAGAGTCCTATAGAAAGACACTTACTGTAGATCATTAAAGAGATTGACTAAATAGGAGAAAATGTCTTTGTTGAGAAGCACAAGTGTAATAGAACAAGATTCATTTGAGTAGTAACTATGTAAAAACCTTCCTTCAAATTGTACAGGTTTCTTTTCTTCTAATGAAACAAAAATGGTGAAAGGAAGATGAAACAGAATGTAATAGGTGACAATTTATTCAAAGCGGCTAGTTTTCTTTTTTTTTTCTCGTTTGAGATATTGTATGTCAAATCAAGTGCGAAGATGAAATATAGATTTTTTTTTCTTTTTGTGGCACTAATCATACATCTCATCCCGAATCAGACAGGAAGAATTGTAGGCGATTCAGTCTGCATTCGATCATTTACCAGGCTCAGGAATCTGCACCATACCATCGATCAGTGATATCCTGCCAGTCATCTGCCGTCATCGCCAGGTGAAACTGCACTGGAGGTGCTATGGGAGTCAGATTATAGAGTTCAAATAGGTTCAGCCCCTTTAGGATCATGAGAAAAGGACAAACTGCCACCATTGGAGAAGAGGTCACACAATGAAGTATAATAGAGATGTCATTGATGTCATTAGGATTGTATCAACTCTTTATTAAAAAGGGCATGTGGCCAACTCCCCAAAAATGAGATTTCATTATCATGAAATAATTTAGGACACCCTGATTACACACCTTTTTAAAGTTTCTTGATACGCCATTCTGTTCCAGAGATATGTTGGTTTATAGTTTGTCTGATGATTCAGGTAATAGTCAGATGGGCGTGAACTTAATTTTAATAATAGGAGTGAGTATCTGGTGATGGGCGGGGTTTTTGCAGTCAGGGGCTGTGAAGTTTTACATACAGTGTATGCCTTCTACAGTACACACTCTCTGTTTGTATAATCCCACCCATCACCTGTCACTCCCATAAGTTCACACCCATCTGACTTATTCCCTAAAGTGTCAGACTATAAACCCTCATATCTAAGGAACAGGAGGGTGGATCAAGAAACCGTAAAAAGTTGTGTGACCAGGGCAATCTACACTACCTGGCTACCTGATGACAGTTAATAACAGTCTTGGAGTTGGTCACAGGTCCTCTATAAAACATCCCTCCAACTAAAAAAAGTAAATCTTCCAGTACTCTACGATCCTCATGTACAGTACTTTTGTAAAGTATTTGTCCTTAAAGGGAATCTGTCATAAGTGTCATCTGCACTAACCTGTTGGTACAGACTTGTATTGCAGGTGAGACTGATGAAAATAATACTTACCACAAGCCAATCCGTTAGACATGAATGGAGGGGGCGTGGAGTGATGTCACAAGGGGCGTGGCTTTATGTCACATCTCCAGTCCCGGAAACAAAGAGCTTTCCAAGACTGGAGACACAGCCCCACATAGAATGCGGGTGCTGCTTTTTGGCCATATAGCCCCTTTAATAAGGAAGAACAAAGACAAATGGGGCAACGGATCGGCCTGTACACCATCAGCGAAGCTTCGTGTACAAGCCTTTTTCTGATGAATGAAACTCTTGCACGGAACTCCGCTGAACGGAGTTTGGTTGCCTCGGCAACTGATCCGCTCAGCGTGGCCTGCGACTCCCCACGCTGGAGATGAAGATCGCGTGGGCCGGAAACTTTGGACATTAAGGAAGTTTTCATTTTTTCGGACCAGAGCTATCTGCAGTTTTACTATGAGAAATGTAGTTATATATTTCCTCTTGAACTAGATTAATGGCACTGAATTTCACAAAACATTTAGTAACATAATCTATGGCTGTAACCTTGGATGGTGCTTACAATATAATGCACTGGAGATACTTCAATTACTTTTCTCCGAACTGGCTAAATGTCTAATCCAAACCACTAATTTTATCCTCCTCTGAAGGCGGCATCTGCCCCTCCTCTGCCCAAGGTGTAATATTCCTCAGAAATCTCCAATTATTAACAATTCCCTCTTCATCCAATGTCACATATTGTGATCTATTGCAATATTTTAAATTCCAAATATAATCCATTAAGATAAATGGCTCGGCGGCTATGGGTTAGACAACAGCAGTAGGCAACGCCGAAGCTAAGGATGAGGACTTCTGCTTACTCTGGAGAGATCATAGACATATCCATCCAAAGATTTCCTCTTCATCATTCAGTGAAACGTGTCACCTTTCTGATAACATAAAAACTATGGAGCAGCACAGCCCATGAAAATTGGAGGTAGGGTGGGAAATACAGTGAGGAAGAAATAATTTGATCCCCTGATGATTTTGTATGTTCACCCATTGACAAAGAAATTATCATTCAGATGTTCTATGGCCAACTTCCCACAGCCTGTCCAGTTGAGTTATCGAGCAGGGGGACCTTGCGGACGCTGCAGGATTTCAGTACTTCACTGCATAGTGTGTTGCCAATTGTTTTCTTGGTGAATTGGCGTCTCAAGTGGGCGTGGCCGACCCACGCAGCACGAGCACAGCGTTCGGAGCTAAATGTTCCGAACGCTGGCTAGTGGAGTACCCTTTTAATCTTGAAAAAAATTTTAAAGACACCTTTTGTTTTGAAGATACTATTATTCTTTCAAGCCTCTATTGTGACCTCGTACTCATGACATCATCATCTAATGATGTCATTTGTGACATCACGGTAGACACAATGAAGTAGTGTGTAGCCATTTTAAACATCAGTGCAGATCTGTGTTCAATCCTAAGCCTTTCAAAGCTTTGAGGAACCTTCTCTCCAGGGTTCAGCTGCCTGTTTTGTGAATGAAGATAAACATGAGCAATTTCATGACTCTCAATCATCTGTAAAATTAGGACTAAAAATCACAGAACCCCATATGAGTATTGGAATATAAAAGACTGGGTTGTAGATTATAGTTTTTTTTTTCCATCATTACCCAGTAGAATAAAAAAGACTAAGCTTGATAAATAACTCAAACCCAGCAACACCCCACGGCTCACTGACGCCTAGAATGAGCAACGTTCTACGTCTGATCAGGCACCATTAAGATAACATTTGTCAACTAATGGATATGGATAACCCGTATTCACTTCAGGTACAGCTTTTTTTTTCTTTTAAGAAGAATGCTAAAAATGATAGATGAAGAGAGGTTGAATTTAGTGCAGCAGAGCTGGGTTTGTCATACTGATATCTTGGTATATACTTTTTGAATTTTTAGATTTTAAAGGGGGTATTCCGGCTTTATACATCTTATGCCCTATCCAAAAGATAGCAGATAAAATGTATGATCGCAGGGGTCTCACCGCTGGGGACCCCCGCGATCTCAGTGCAGCCCCCGACATTCTGTGCTGGGTGCTGTCTCTGAGACAGAACGTGACATCACGGCCACGCCCGATAATGATGTCACACCACGCCCCCTCCTCGAGGAGGCATGGCGTGACGTCACGTCACGTCCCGTCTCGGACGCAGTGCCCAGCACAGAATGCCGGGGGCTGCACCGAGACCGCGGGGGTCCCCAGCGATCCTTTGGATAAGGGATGAGATGTATAAAGCCGGAATACCCCTTTAACTAAATCATCATTAACCGATAAAATTTACATATATATTAGTGTTATCTGTGACAACAAATCTACAAATCTAAGTCATTTACAGGAAAAGACAAAGAGACAGTACTATCTTTATCTTTATAACTTACAAAGAGAAACAGGGCTGAGCTATCTGCTCTCATACCATCTACAGTCAGAAATAAAGAAGTCCTATCTGTACTTACATCATTTACAAAGAGAAACAAGGCAGTACTATCTGTTCTTACATCATTTACATGCAGAAATAAAGGAGACTAACTGTTCCATTCTCATTAAAATGAGAAAAAGGACAGATATATATATATATATATATATATATATATGTTCTTCTAACAGGCAGCTATAAAGGAGACAGTACTATTTGTTCTGACATCATTTACAGGCAAAAAATGAGGACACAGCACTATCTGTTCCTATATCATTTACAAGTAGAAATGGAGCAGTATTATCTGTTCTTATATCATTTACAGGCAGAACTAAAGGAGATTGTTCTGTTAAGGATTGGTTAATGTGCGGCCTTAATCTGTGAGAGACTACCGCTAATCTATTTTTGCCGAGTGTCAACGTAAGAAAATTCACACCAGGCCAGGTTGGTATGAGTTCCCTCCTAGGAATCCCAGGGAGTTCTCCTTTATTACAGGAAGTAAATTTGTTTTTTTACATTCGGAAGATGGGAGGGTTAGTTATGACATCACAATTAGCATGTTACATTTTGATTGTTTGTGTCCGTATATATTAGCATATCTAGTGTCCATTAATTTCTTGGCAGAAGTTCTCTGTTCGTCAGATATTTTGTCTTTCTACTGCTGTATGGCGTCATGGCAAGGTCTCATTCCCAAGTCACAAACAGATAGCATTCTGATGTATGTGGGTTAAAGGGTAGGGAACAGATATATTTTTCCAGCAGCAATGGCATTTTAGTATTAGTATATTAATCAGTCATTAGAAACATAAGGGTCATCCCTATCAGTACTATCTGTACCTACATTATTTACAAGGAGAAACTGGTACTACTAATTTTTCTTACATCATTTACAAGCAGAACTAAAGGAGACAGTACTATCTGTACCTATATTATTTACAAGGATAAACTGGTACTACTATTTGTTTCTTATATCATTTACATGCAGAACTAAAGGAGACAGTACTATCTATTCATATTGTGATCAGTAGGAGAAACAGGGTAGTACTATCTGTTCCTACAATTGTCAAGACAATTCAATCTGTTCCTATATAATTTTGAAGAAAAGATGACAAGCCAATTCTACTTGTGCCTTTGTCATTTACAGGCAGAAATGAGGAAACCGTATTACCTATTCCTGTATCATTTAATGGCATAGATGAAGGAGACAGTACTATCTGTTCCTATATCATTTATAGGAAAAGATGGAGAGATAATACTATCTACAGTATTCCTATATTCTTAACAGGCAGAAGTTGTGAAGCAATACTATCTGTCCCTAAAGCATTTACTGCCATAGATGGTGAAGCATTTCTATATTTTACTGTATCATTTACATACAGAAATTAAGGAGGTAGCACTATCTGTTACTATATCATTTACAGTCAGAAATAAAGTAGACAGAATGTTCTGTTCCTATAACTTTTACAGGAATAAATTAATTAGACATCACTGTCTGTTCTTTTATTATTTACAGAAAGAAACTATAGTATTACATTATTATCTATTCATGTGTCATTTACTGGCAGAGATGAAGGAAACAGCACTATCTGTTCCTATGTCATTTCTAGGAAAAAATGGAGAGACAATATTATCTGTTTTTTTTTAATATTATTTACGCATAGAAATGAAACAATTTTACTGTATCTGTTTCTATAACATTTTCTGGCAGAGAGGGTGAGGCAGTTCTATCTTTTTCCATATCATTTACAGGCAGAAATAATGGAGACAGTACTTGGGGTTCCTGCGTCATTTTTTTGTCAGAGAGGTTGAAATGTTTCTGTATCATTTATAGGCATTGTTATCTGTATCAGTTACAGTAAGAGATGGGTATACAACACTTTCTGTCACTAAATTTACAAAATAGGTAGGCAATACTATCTGTTTCTATATAATTTTAAAGCAGAGATGATGAGACAATATTTCCTGGCCAATATTCCTATATATTTTAAAAGAAAAGTTGGGGATATAGTACTTTCTGTCCCTATATTATTTGTAGGCAGAAGTAGTGAGATAATACTAGTTTATTTATTTTTTGTATAAGAATATATAGTATATAGCAACATAAGGAGGAGGCAGTACTCTCTTTCCCTATATATAATTTACAGGAATAGATGAGGAAACAATGCTATTTGTTTCCTATATAATCCACAAAAAATATTGATGCAGAAATGGGAAGACAGCAATATCTGTTCCTATACTATTTACAGGGAGAGATAGGGAGACAACATCATCTTGTCCTATATTATTTATAGGCAGATATGATGAGGCACTACAGTTTGTGGCTATATAGTTTACAAAGGAAGACAGTGAGGCAGGATTATTGGTATCTACATGATTTACAAGGATAGACAATAAAGCAGTACTATCTGTGCCTATTACATTATTTTGAGGGGAAAAACAGAGGGAAAGGTTTATTTGTTAGTGTGTGAAATATGGGGGCAGAATAATCACAATGTAATCGAAAAGACTGCAGCAAGTTATATCTGTGCATACAGATATAGAGTTAAAACTCTGACTGTTAATGCTGCTACATCTGTATGTACTTAAAGAGGCACTGTCATTATGAAAAACGTTTTATATTTTGTAGTACTACTTTTGTAGAGGATTTTTTGAAATATACATTTATTTAAAAAAAAAAAAAATGTTACTAAAAAATTTAAAATGAAAATAGCCGCCACTAGGGGTCATCTATCTTTATGCAGACTACTCTGTGTTTTGCAGCATACTGGATAACGGCCGTAAAGTGTGTTGGTATCCAGTATAGGAGATCACCATTGCACCACTGCAGCCTTCAGCTGTTCCTAAAATACAACTCACTTGATGGGAGTTGTAGTTATACAACAGCTAAGGGTAATATCTTTGTAAAACTCTGTGATGGAGCTGTGTATTCTCCAGCTGTGTGCCTCCAGCTCTTGCAAAACTACAGACAAAGAATGTGTGGGCATGTTGGGAGTTGTAGTTTTGCAACAGCTAAAGGCTACACTGCTCTAACACAGTGTAGCTGTGAAAGCTGAATGACACCCATAGTGACAGCTATGTTGATTAGCAGCCAGCTTTACTAGGAACAGATAGAAAACGTATGCATAAAAACTACTGTGCAGTGATTTGCAGACTGCCAGGCTGCTCACAGACTCAGAGCAGATGAGTCATCACAGTGAGGGAGAGAGATGGACACCCCCCCTCCACAAGGCAAGAAGACAAAGCAAGAGAGAAAGATATAAATGCTATTTGTTAGGGATATATAGGTCCTAGACACATAAAAATGCTATGTACATGATCAGGATTAGGTACTGAGTAACATCACTTTTTTTGGCACTATGACAGGTACGCTTTAAACTTTTATTATTCATTACTTTACCTACAAATTTAGCAGAGTAAACACTGTGCATGAATATATCTAGTTAACACACTACACCTCTCCCTGTTAACTTTGCTACATCTGTAGATCATTAACATTGACAGCCATTGAGGCAGTACTATCTGTGCTTATATTTACCTTTAACCCCTTAACGACGAAGGACGTAAATGTACGTCCTGGTGACGTGGTACTTAACGCACCAGGACGTACATTTATGTCCTAAGCATAACCACGGGCATCGGAGCGATGCCCGGAGCATGCACCGCAGGTCCCGGCTGTTGATCGCAGCCAGGGACCCGCCGGTAATGGCGGATATCTGCGATCCCGCCGATGTCCACCATTAACCCCTCAGATGCCGTGATCAATACCGATCACGGCATCTGCAGCATCGCGGTCACTTAATTGGATGATCGGATCGCTCGCAGCGCTGCCACGGCGATCCGATCATCTTACATCGCAGCCGGAGGTCCCCTCACCTGCCTCCGCTGTCTTCCGGGAGTCTCCTGCTCTGATCTGCCTTCCCGCAGACCAGAGCAGAAGATCACCGATAACCCTGATCAGTACTATGTCCTATACATAGCACTGAACAGGATTAGCAATCGAATGATTGCCATAAATAGTCCCCTATGGGGACTATAAGAGTGTAAAAATAAAAGTAAAAAAAGTAAAGAAATGTGAAAAAACCCCTCCCCCAATAAAAACGTAAATTGACCCATTTTCCCTATTTCACCCCCAATAAGTGTTAAAAAATATTGTATATACATATTTGGTATGGCCGCGTGCGTAAATATCTGAACTATTAAAATAAAATGTTAATGATACCGTACGGTGAACGGCGTGAACGTAAAAAAAAAAGTCCAAAATAGCTGCTTTTTTATAACATTTTATTCCCCAAAAAATTTATAAAAAATGTATTAAAAGTTTTATATAAGCAAATATGGTATCAATAAAAAGTAAAGATCACGGCGCAAAAAATTAGCCCTCATACCGCTGCTTATACGGAAAAATTAAAAAGTTATAGGTCTTCAAAATAGGGGGATCTTAAACGTACTAATTTGGTTAAAAAGTTTGCGATTTTTTTTAAGCGCAACAGTAATAGAAAAGTATGTTATCACGCGTATCATTTTAATGTAATTTAATGTATTGACCCAAAGAATAAAGAACACATGTCACTTTTACCATAAATTGTACGGCATGAAAACGAAGCCTTCCAAAATTAGCAAAATTGCAGTTTTCTTTTTAATTTCCCCACACAAATAGTATTTTTTTTGGTTGCGCCATACATTTTATGGTAAAGTGAGTGATGGCATTACAACGGACAACTGGTCGCGCAAAAAACACGCCCTCATACTAGTCTGTGGATGAAAATATAAAAGAGTTATGATTTTTTGAAGGCGAGGAGGAAAAAACGAAAACGTAAATTTTCTGCGTCCTCAAGGCCCAAATGGGCTGTGTCCTTAAGGGGTTAATTTACAGTAACAGGAGGTACACAGTACTATCTCTGATTCCATCATCTACAAATGGAAAGGCAGGGATTCAGTACTATCTCTTCAGTCATCAATTACAAAGAAGAAAAGTATGTAAAAGTATATGCACCTAAGGAATATACAAAACAAATATTAAGGTGTGGAGTATAATATATATAGAAAAAACACTGTTCACATCTTTACAGTGAGTTTTTGTACATTCAATCTATAAATGCTACAATAGATAAAAAAAGGGTTAAGTTATGTATTACTGAACATGATGCATCCAACAGATGTGTGTGGTCACAATATGCCACCATGCAGAACGTGTGATTTACACCGCCATACAATACAATTCCTATAACCAACATGTTCACTGTATTATTATTATTATCGGAAAACGAAGCACAAGTAGCAAAAAGAGATGGCGGACATGACTGATTGATGTCTTGAGTATGACTGCAATGTAATAGTGTTCTTCAAGGAACTGTTTTTGAAGTGGGAAGAAAGGTATAATGGCCGACATTTATCATTGTCTTTAGACTGTTTTTTGTGTCTACAAGAGGCACAAAAATGCGCAAGCAGGGTTTATTTGCGCCTTTTTTGCGCCTTTTTGTTTACACATTTCTGCTGATTTTGAGTTGCAATCCACTGATTTTGAGTTGCAATCCACTGATTTTGGCAATACACATGATATAGAAGGGATTTATGAACTGTGCCTTTTGTAAAAAGGCGCAAAATAGGCGCAAAGCCACTGAAAAGTCTCTAAAACTACACCAGCCCAGACCTGGCGTAGCTTTTTAGTGTATGTGAAGAGAGAAATTTTAGAAAATGTGACCTGCACAAAATTTATCAAATGCTCTGTGAACATTTAATAAATGTGGTGCTCCTGCACATTACCAGCACACAAAAAAAGGTGTAAAAAAATGCTTCATTTCACACCTACAATAATAAATGCTTCATTTACACCTACAATAATAAATGCTTCACTTACACCTACAATAATAAATGTGGGCCAATGGGTTTCCAAGATTGTTCTAAATGGTCGAAGATACCTGGATAACTGATAGGAACCACCTTTACCCAGAACCAAGAACATATCATAGACCTCCTCGCGTTAAAGGGGTATTCCGGGCAAAAACATTTTATCCCCTATCTCCTATGTCTGATCGCGGGGGGCCTGTTGCTGAAATCCTCCGCAATCTCCCTGCAGCACCCACATTGCGGGTGCAGAATCTCCAGTTTCGGAAACCTCCGGGTTTCCGGGACTGGGGACGGGACATCACGCCATGTCCCCTCCATTCATGTCTATGGGAGGGGGCATGACGGCCACAGGAAGTTGAGTAGTTCTTTCTGGTCTGACCACAGTGCTCTCTGCTTTCACCTCGGTCCAAGTCAGGAACCATCTAGGAGCAAATCCCCATAACAAACCTCTCCTGCTCTGTACAGTTCATGACAAAGAAAGGGGTGGCAGCAGAGAGCACTATGGTTAGGATGAGAGCCCAGGACATACGTGTATGGCAAACCCATTAGTTATTAAAGGGGTACTCCAGTGGAAAACTATTTTTTTTTTTAAATCAACTGGGCCCAGTACTTATCAGCTGCTTTATATTACAGAGGAAGTTGTATAGTTCTTTCCAGTCTGACCACAGTGCTCTCTGCTGACACTTCTGTTTGTTTCAGGAACTGTCCAGAGCAGCAGAGGTTTGCTATGAGGATTTGCTCCTGCTCTGTGCAATTCCTGACATGGACAGAGTTGTCAGCAGAGAGCACTGTGGTCAGACAAAAAAAAAACACAACTTTCTCTGGAGCATACAACAGCTGATAAGTACTGGAAGGATTAATCTTTTTATATAGAAGTCATTTACAAATCTGTTTAACTTTCTGGCCCAAAAAATAGTTTTCCACCAGAGTACCCCTTTAAACTCTCAGAAAAAAAATGCTTTTAACATATCTTTAACTACCATAATCTTGCAGTTTCACTAAATTTGTATTTTAATAGTTCGAACATTTCTGCACACGGCGATACCAAATATGTTAATGTTTATTTTTACTTTATACTACTCGTATTAAGTTTAATTCAAATTTATTACATAAAAAATGTTCTTTATTTTTTTCTCAGATTTTTTTTTAGCACCAATAGGGCCGTCTTAGGCTGGGTTCACACCACGTTTTGTTAAATACGGTTCCCGTATACGGCTGGGAGGAGGGGGGCGGGGCTTAATTGCGGCGCCCGCATTCAGCCGTATTCGGGAACCGTATTTAATGTTATGTCTATGAGCCGACCGGAGTGAACCGCAGCCTCCGGTCGGCTTCGTTTTCGGCCGCATGCGGTTTCCCTACCGTTGGCAAAAACGTGGTCGGCCGCATTTTTGCCTACGGTCGGGAAACCGTATACGGCCGAAAACGAAGCCGACCGGAGGCTGCGGTTCACTCCGGTCGGCTCATAGACATACATTAAATACTGTTCCCGAATACGGCTGAGTGCGGGCGCCGCGATTAAGCCCTGCCCCCCTCCTCTCAGCCGTATACGGGAACCGTATTTAACAAAACGTGGTGTGAACCCAGCCTAACATGTAATCTTTCAATTGTTAACACTTTTAAAGGCTGTGCCAAAAGTAGCAATGATCAGTGTTATTGGCTCTCTCAGGCTGCCTAAATACAGATCAGACCCTGATTTCAGGTGATCGGGATCCCGCAATTTTCCCCCCTGGAAGGTCCCGATCACCCCCCCCCCCTTTCCCTGAACCCGCCAGTACCAGGCACCAGTAATTTTAACTTTAAGATTTCACAATCAACTTTGATCGGGGGTTAATGCTGGGCATCGTTGTGATTGCCGATGTGCATCATTAGCAATGAGTCCTGGCTGCTGATAGCAGCCATTACTCACAATCCATGAAGTAAGAGCAGCTTCTTTGCTCGCCTCAAATATCTGTCCCGCCTTATGACATAAATATACTTCATAGGGTGGGAATGGGTTAAAGTGTACCTGTCGTCAACAAAAACTCTTTATATAATGTAGATAACACCAATATGTATGTCTATATATATATATATATATTTATACATTGGTTAGAAAATGTGTATATTTTTGTCCCTGCAGCTATTGCCTGTGTGTCTCTATGAGGAGTCCAAATACAGGAAGTGAGAGCAGGACAGGCAAGGATCTGTGCACTGAGCAAAAGCAGGACAGTGTGCACTGAGGCTCTAGAACATGCTCCTGGCTCATACATCAGGATGATTGACAAGCCAGGAGTCTGCACCGATCTCTGCTTGTCCTATTCTCACTTCCTGTATTTGGACTCCTCATAGAGACACACAGGCAATAGCTGCAGGGACAGCATTCTTCACCAAAAAATATACACAATTTTTAACCAATGTATATTACAAATATACGTATAATGGTATTATCTACATTATATAAAAAGTTTTTGTTGACGACAGGAACACTTTAAAGAAAACTCAAAGGATTCTGGTAAATCAGCATCTCACGGAAATTCCGCCTTGTACACAGTACAGTAAAATCTCATCGAAATCATTGGAATTTCCAAGTGGAATATTATGGTGAAACTCTCTGTGTGTGATCATAGCCATAATATATAGCAGCATATATCCATGGGTCCGCAGTGGAATGGTAATGGAGGGTAGGGGTCAGAAAGATAGGCAACGTCTTCCATTCAGATGGATTTCTTTATGGATTTTCATTGTATTCGTAAATTTACTAAAACTTGACTCCGTTATCAATAATCTTTTTTTTTTTTTCCTCCCACTAATGGAATAGAAAAAAAAAAAAACACTGCGCGGTGAACGAATTGCAGACAATGCGCAATACTCAATGGTTCTTCTCTTGCTAGGAATATATGAAGCTGCAGCCTTTACAAATCATGTAGAGCGTCTGAATATTCATAATAATCCTTATTAAGGGCCTTTTTTTTTTCATTCATCTTCAGAAAGAAAAGTTCTGCATACATTTGTCAAAAAAGAAGAAGAAAAAAAAAAAAAAAACGCTAAATTGTATCATTAAAAATAGACGACTGTAGGACGGGTTATGGCTGTGATTGTGATGAAGGATTTTTCTTTTTTTTTTTCCCGTTTCTTCAGGTCATTGTCTCAGCCCCGTGAAGAAGAAAAAAGGGTTCTACAAGATTGTAACCATCGGATTAATGTCCAGGGGAAAAGTAAACCAATATTTAAACAGTTCTTACAACAAGTCATTATCTTGTCACTGCCATGGCAACCCGCAAAAGATAATATCATTGTAAAATCGTGTAATGAACGTTCTTCTTGCCGAACTATCACCTTCCCATGGCGTATTTGTTTTTTTTTTTTTTTTTTTTGGGGGGGGGGGGGTCAGGTTTTGCAGACTTCGCAGAATACATTAATGATTTTAAACAAAATGATACTGTATGTCTAATGGGTTTTATTACAACATGTACCTTATTTTTCGCTCCATAAGACGCACTTTTTCTCCCCCAAAAGTGGGAAGGAAATGTCTGTGCGTCTTATGGAGCGAATGTGTGTGTGCTGAAGTACAGGGAACGCTGCAGAGGGGAAGCTGCTAAGCTTACCTGCTCCTGGTTCTGTATGGCGAAGTGCTCCGCTGCCCCGTTCTCCGATTCACGCCGCTGCCGCTGTCCCGTTCTCCCGTCCGCATAATGGAGTCTTATGGAGGAGCATGTGACACACACGTCAATCCACTACCTCCAGCGTAACGTTACGAAGGAAGCAGAGTGACATGTGTGTCACATGCTCCTCCATAGACTCCATTATGCGGACGGCAGAACAGGGCAGCGGTAGTGATAAGTAAGCAGCCACAAGGGGGGTCCTTCTGTTTACATGGGGGGGGTCGTGCTTGCCACAAGGGGGGTCCTGCTGGCCACAAGGGGGATACTGCTGTTTACAAGGAGGGTTCTGCTGGCTACAAGGGGGGTCCTGCTGGCCACAAGGGGGGTCCTGCTGGCCACAAAGGGGGTCCTGCCGGCCATAAGGGGGGTCCTGCTGGCCACTAGGGGGTCCTGCTGGCCACAATTGGGGTCCTGCTGGCCACAAGGGGGGTCCTACTGGCCACAAGGGGGATCCTGCTGTTTACAAGGGGGGTTCTGCTGGCTACAAGGGGGTCCTTCTGGCCACAAGGGGGGTCCTGCTGGCCACAAGGGGGTCCTGCTGTTTACAAGGGGGGTTCTGTTGGCTACAAGGGGGGTCCTGCTGGCCACAAGGGGGGTCCTGCTGGCAACAAGGGGGATCCTGCTGTTTACAAGGGGGTTCTGCTGGCTACAAGGGAGTCCTGCTGGCCACAAGGGGAGTCCTGCTGGCCACAATGGGGTCCTGCTGTTTACAAGGGGGGGGGGTTCTGCTGGCTACAAGGGGGTCCAGCTGGCCACAAGCGGGGTCCTGCTGGCCACAAGGGGGTCCTGCTGTTTACAAGGGAGGTTCTGCTGGCTACAAGGGGGGTCCTGCTGGCCCCAAGGGGGGTTTGGTTCAAAATACTTTTTTGTCTTGTTCTCCTCCTCTAAAACCTAGGTGCGTCTTATGGAGCAAAAAATATGGTATTTTTCTCTAATTGGGATCTTTGTTTTCATGAAGGCTACATTTGCAACATTGTATCTTTGCATATAGTCCTTTATTAACAATGTTCTACCGTTTAGTACAGTGTTTCCCAACCAGTTTCCCTTCAGCTGTTGCAGAACTACAACTTCTAGCATGCCCTGATAGCCTTTGGTGTATGCTTCTGTGGTAAGCGTGCGGTTAAACAACATGGTGCTGGAGAATTCCAGCCTTGTACACTATGCTTCTGATAACAAGGGCTAGCAAGGGAAAGACCGTAGGTACAAGCTGATTGGTGAATAAGGAATCATGTGACTGTGATGGGCTAGTCCCCACACTGTGTAATGTAGAGACCTGTTGCAAAACTACAACTTCCAGCATGCCCGGACAGCCTTCGGCTGTCCGGGCATGCTGAGAGTTGTAGGTTTGCAACAGCTTGAGGCATACTGGTTGGGAAACACTGAGTCAGTGTATATAGCTCCTATGTAAACCCACGTGATTCATAGTGTGGTTAAACAGCATGGTTCTGGAGAATTCCAGCCTTATGCTGCTGCTAGGAAATAGCAAGGGCTAGCAGGGGAAAGACCTAAGGTAGAAGCTGATTAGTGGTTGAGTGAGCATGTGACTGTAATGGTCCAGTCCCCATGCTGTGTAATGTTGAGACCTGGAGAGTTCATTTGTGAAAGGTTACCCAATGGTGTTTACAATGCGTAGACTAAAATAATGTCCAAAAAGCTGAACACCATTACTCGTTGGGGGGGGGGGGGGGAGAAGGGGTGTATACATCATACAGCCATCTACATGACCCAGCTAGAGCAAGTAACTGTATGAATGCAGCAGAACTGGGATGAAACAAATGGCACTACAGGACTTGGAGTACTTATGTATTGATCAGTGTTATTCGCAAACAGAATGCATAACTCTAGGCAGCAAAACCATATTAGGGAAGGGAAAGGTGAAGAGACACATAGGCTAGTATATTTAAACTTAGTCTACCAATAATCTATATAATATAATGGGCCTATGTTCTCCAGTCATGGCTCTTTGGGCCCTTGCATATGCCCACCGACATTGATTATAACTCTGCTTCTAACCTCTATGAGTCAGAATAGGGAACCTCTGAATAGAAATAACTCCAGTCTGCCCGTACAATGCTCAGATGGTCACATTACTTAGATAGTCATTATTTTCGATGATGGCCATATAAGTGGTGCTACAGATTAGAGTTGAGCAAGCCAAGCCCCTCAAACCCGGATTCAAGCCAAACTTTGGAGCATTCACGGCTTGCTGAACTTGGCTTGTGCTTAGCTGGCAATGTCAGGGCTGAGCTGTACTCACAACTGACAGCCACGAGTACAGCTCAGCCTACCAAGGAAGGAGTTAATTAGTGCTGCTGAGAAGGGGGGGGGAGTGGGTGTATACATTATAGAGCCATCTATATGGCTGTATAATGTATACAGTGAAGGGAGCAATACTTACCATCTCATTGCTGGTCCTGGCCACTTCTTTTGTTCCTACGCTCCCTAGTGGCATCAATGCTAGAGGTGAAGCTACAAAAGAAGAGGCCCTTTCTTTCTTGCTGGTCCAGCACATAGCACTGAGCCCAGCAAGATGTTATAGTTAACCAGCAGATTTGTTGGTTTACTGTGACAAAAGAGTTAAGTTGGGCTTCACAGCAACGCCACCTGACCCCTTCACTGCCTGTTTGTTTGCTGTGAACTAAACACTTTCCAAAAGTTTGGCGAGCCTGACGAGCTCAACTCTAGTACAGATAAAACCTATGAGTGGCTACAAGATCCCCTGAAAATAAAATTGGCTGCCAAAGACTTCAGAAGCCCGAACCCCCCAGTGACCAGCTCCGTTGTACAGAGGGTTGTCTCCACAAGACGTTATCTTTTATGTGACATTCTGAAAGTTTTGAAGAAAATTGTAAAAAAGTCAACAAGAAGAAAAATCATTAGTGTTGATCGCCCTTTCATCTCACATCGGCGGCGTAGACATTGTAGTCTGAGAAGAGAGATGGTGTCACTTAGCCACATGCATTTTGATGTACGACACATTCTTTGGGAGCTCCTTTAAAGGATCGACTCTTCGAGAATCACAGACGGTTAATTTGGTCTCAGAGCCCGGTGCGGTAAAGAAGTCGACGGATCAGTGGGAACACTTCACAAACTGTTATTTTTCCGAGGCACTTTCATAGGACTTAAAGAATTGCAGCCTCTGGGTTGAAATGCTTTCAGATTCCTCCCCTAGTGTTAATTCCACCTGATGATGAATAACCCAGCGCAGGTTTAAGGAGATGAAACGGGAACAATGCGGGCACGAGATAAAAGTTGTTGTTTTTTTTCATGTACCAGAGATTTTTTTTTTTTTTTTAATATACGTGTAAGGCAGAGATGAAGACGGAATTCTATTTGTTTTCGAAACACACACGCTGCGGCCCCCTTGGCAGGTATTGTGTGGCAAAATAAACAACAATAACAGGCTAGACGGCATCTAACCATATACCATAAAATATTAACCACAGAATAATACAAGTGCCAACATGAAAGGGATACACTATAATCCAAGACATGGGAGCATGCTGCTTCCAGATAATAACACTATGTATTATTTCAGCTATTTAAAGAAATTCAATACTCTCCTATCTAATGGTGGTAAAGCACTGTTCATCCTCAACTCCATAGCTACGGAAAAATAATACGTAATGTGTCCCATCTGTATATTGCGTTACGTTAGTTGTTTTGGGTAGTTGCTATGGAATTCTCTCATTGGCTGATCCATTACTCTGGATCAGGTGATCATGATTGTTCAGTCCTGAATAGTTTTGGGTAGAAGTCTTTCTGTGCAGACTTCCCCCTGACATCAGAGCGCCAACAGAATAAGGGCCACGCTAGGACCGCTCATAAATGCGCCATCTCATACACGACAATTCATTTTCTTTTGCAGAAACCGTTATCTGAATTTCGAAAAAAAAATTTCCGAAATATCTGACACGGAAATTCTGGCAGTGCTGCGGAATCTTCACACAATGGAATTTCCGTGCGGAATTCCGCATTAGAATTCTGCATTATAAGTCCGCACGGAAATTCCATCATGTGAACATAGCCTTAGGCTACATTCACATGGCGGAATTTCTGAGTGGAATTCCTCTGGAATATTCCGCTGCAGCAGGGTCCCATGGATTTCAATGGGATTCTGCTGCCCTGTGCACATGGTGGAATTTCAGTGACAGAAACATCTGTTTCTACTGCGGAAATCTCGATTCCGGCATCCGCAGAAAGAAAAGTCTTTTGATTCTGTTCGGAAATACATTGTCGTCTATGAGACAGCGCATTTCCAAGTGGTCCTTGCACCCTCCGGATTATTCAAATGTGCGGAATGTCCACACTTACTTTCAGGGCAGACATTCAGCCCATTTTCGGCCATGTGAACATGGCCTTTTTGGTAAGACAATTGTTTACCAACCAGTGTGCCTCCAGCTGTTGCAACACTTCAATTCATAGGCTATGTTCACATGGCAGAATTTCTGTATGTAATTCTGCATGAAAATTCTGCATTAAAAGGGTATTCCGGCCAAATTCATCTTATCTCTTATCCAAAGGATAGGGGATAATTTGTCTGATCGGGGAGGGCCCACCGCTGGGACCCCTCGCAATCTCCATGTAGCACCTGCATTCTATGTCGGGTTGCGTTGCCAGTCTCAGAAACCTCTTTGTTTCCAGGACTGGAGACGTGACGTCACACCACGCCCCATCGTGATGTCACACCTGGAAACAAGAGGTATAGATAGGGGATAAGATCTATTTGGCCGGGTAACCCCTTTAAATTCTGAAGAAATGAACTGCCCATTCACTTCAATGGAATTCCTACTGCAGAAATTCTGCAGTGCGAATGGGACAGCAAAATCCCATTGAAGTGTATTGTCTTTAAATTCATGCAGAAATTCTGGTATGTGAACATAGTATAGTATAGTATAGTATAGTAATACACGTTGTTTGGGGTACTTGCTATGCCATGATCTCATAGCCTGATCCATTGCTCTGGATCAGTGCTCGTCTGGAATAGTTTTGGGTAGTATTCCTATTGGTTAGACCAGTATTTCCCAACCAATGTTCCCCTAGCTGTTACAAAACTACACAGCATGCTGCACGGTCCTAGGAAACTACACAGCATGCTGCACGGTCCTAGGAAACTACAATCCTTACAACTACACAACTGCTCAGTGATTTCCTCAGTACACGCATTGCCCAGTCTTCCTGGGAAAAATGGGGGAGTATTGTGAGCCCTGCACCATGTAATGCACGCCACCCAGCTTTCCCAGTCCCCTGAAGAGAATATATGTCTAGTAGAGCAGCCATTTTGGAGCTCTTTAGGAGCTTTCTTTCGTTCCACCCCACTTTTCTAGTCCACTGACGCCCTAGCAGTGATAGGCTACTCATTCTCCCTGCACTCACTGCAGTAGTGCTGTCATACACACTCTCTGCCTTTAGAATAATGTCTTCTCTACCCTTCTTACTCTTCTCCCAGCCCACAATAAATCTTCTCTCTCTCTCTCGCTATTCTCTGCACCTGCCTGCTGGACAGTTAATTCATACTTTACCATGACTTTGGTTCGACGGCAGGTTGTTTAAAACTCCTGGGTGATCTCTACAGACGGAAAGTAACGCGATCAGAAGATGTATCCGAAGTCCCATGCGGGATGTTCTTATACCGGCAATCTCTGATGTCTGAGAATAAAACACTGAAGCCTTTACAATTAAAGCATAGTTTACCATGACACTAGTCCGTCGGCAGGATGTTATAAACTCCTGGGCAATCTCCGCAGACCAAAAGTATATTTTTATTTCAGGAAGCATCTTCAGCTGTTCGGAAGTTATGCTGGAGCATACATAAATATAAACGTTGAGTATAAATACATTTATATATATATGTATACTGTATAATATATATATATATATATATATATATATATAAAGTTATATAATATTCTATATTATATAACTATTCTATATTTTTATAACTATAATCTATATATTATATATATATATATATATATATATATATATGCATATACTGTGTATATATAGTAACATAATAAATATTTATTTATATTATATTAACTTTAATATAAGTATATACATATATATATACATATATATATATATATATATATATATATATATACTGTAAAAGAAAGAAAAAAAATAAACAAATTATATATATATATATATATATATATATATATATATATATATATATATATGCACTGTATAAAGAAATATAAATAAATAAATATATATGTATTGCTGGATGCCTTTTGTCAAGAAAAACCATTTCCTTGCGGTATTCTCTCCTCTTCTATCTCTGACATACTAGTCATAAGTAACATAGTTAGCATCTAGTTCTTCTTCAAATAAATAAATAAATAAATAGATAAAAAGATAAAGATGATATACAGTACAGCAAAGAGAATTCCCATCACTCTTTCCGACTGTAAAAACCACATATTGTACCGCGCCGAGTGACTCAACCCTCCACCATCCTGATGTAATTGGTAAAGACACCGACTCACGAAAAGTCTTTATATTAATTGAATTTCCCCCTTTTTTTCAATAAGACCCAACAAAAGAGCGATCAATTACCGTACAGCAAAAAAAAAAAGAATAAAATCATCACCACCGAGCACCGACTACAAATGCCTGGAGTTTCAAATTAAATATAATTATTGGACCTAGAAAAATAAATTTCCTTACGCGAGTTGCGGCACTTCCTGCTGGTAATAATAAAAAGGTGGCGGTATCGGCGGCAATAAGCTCATAATTATAATTTAACTTTATAGGCGGCGAAAAATCATTTTCGTATACAGAAATGGAAGGATAAATATAATCAGTGGAAAATATTTATTAAAGAAGAAGCGGGATAACATTACCCGTCGCCTTAATAGCGTAATTTAATGCAACCAGCCATAACAAGGATGAGAGACGATGCTAAATGGCTTCTTGTTATTGAAGTCAATAATTCAGACATTCGAAACCTCTGTCGCAAACTTATAATTGGAATTTGCTAAATATTTTTATGCTTTTTGTTGCGTTTTTTTGTATTTCAAAAATATATTTATTTTCGGAAATGAATTGACATCTTGGTGTTTTGTGACTCTAAGTAAGTGTGTTTACTGTCCAAGGTGCCTCCGGCTGTTGCAAAACAACAACTTGTAGCAACAGTTGGAGGTACCTTGGTTGGGAACACTGCTGTAGGTCATCCTGACATCCATTAACCACTTAGATGCCACAGTCAATACTGATCAACCTATTCATATAGAGGATGACATCACACAGTTCTTCCATACGGACATGATGACATCACTCAGTTCCTCCATACGGACATGATGACATCACACAGTTCTCCATATGGGCATGATGACATCACACAGTTCTCCATATGGACATGATGACATCACACAGTTCCTCCATATGGACATGATGACATCACACAGTTCCTCCATATAGACATGATGACATCACACAGTTCCTCCATATGGACATCATGACATCACACAGTTCTCCATATGGACATGATGACATCACACAGTTCTTCCATATGGACATGATGACATCACACAGTTCTCCATATGGACATGATGACATCACACAGTTCTTCCATACGGACATGATGACATCACACAGTTCCTCCATATGGATATGATGAAATCACACAGTTCCTCCATATGGACATGATGACATCACACAGTTCCTCCATATGGATTTGATGAAATCACACAGTTCCTCCATATGGACATGATGACATCACACAGTTCCTCCATATAGACCTGATGACATCACACAGTTCCTCCATATAGACCTGATGACATCACACAGTTCCTCCATATGAACATGATGACATCACACAGTTCCTCCATATGACATGATGACATCACACAGTTCCTCTATATGGACATGATGACATAACACAGTTCCTCTATATGGACATGATGACATAACACAGTTCCTCCATATGGACATGATGACATCACACAGTTCCTCTATATGGATATGATGACATCACACAGTTCCCCCATATAGACATGATGACATCACACAGTTCCTCCATATGGACATGATGACATCACACAGTTCCTCTATATGGACATGATGACATCACACAGTTACTTCATATAGACATGATGACATCACGCAGTTCCTCGATATCGACATGATGACATCACACAGTTCCTCGATGTGGACATGATGACATCACACAGTTCCTCCATATCGACTAGTGTTGAGCGGCATAGGCCATATTCGAATTTCGAGAATATTCGCGAATATATGGACGAATATTCGTCATATATTCGCGAATATTCGCATATTCGTTATATTCTCGTTTTATTTTCGCATATGCGAATTTTTGCGCGCCAGTCTCACACAGTAGTATTACAGCCTTCTTTACACCACACAAGCTGGAAGCAGAGAGAGGTGATCACTGTGATGTGTACTGTGAAAAAAAAATTTGAAAAAAAAAACTGAATATTCGTAATTACGAATATATAGCGCTATATTCACGAAATTCGCGAATAATATTCGAATTGCGAATATTCGTGAGCAACACTATTATCGACATGATGACATCACACAGTTCCTCCATATTGACATGATGACATCACACAGTTGCTGTAGATTTGTCGGATCCATGATGCGAATCTCCGGTTTCACCACATCCCAGCGGTGATCTATTGGATGAGATCTGGTGACTGTGGAGGCCAATGGCAGTCATGTGACCTCATTGTCCTGTATGAGATGATGTCATGTGACATGGGGCATTATCCTGCTGGAAGTAGATGGGTTCACTGTGGTCATAAAGGCAGGGACGTGGACAGTAACAAAACAAATGTAGGTTGTGATGTTCAGACCATGCTTCATTGGTCCTAAGTGGTCCAAAGTGTGCCCAGAAAATGTCTCCCACACCATTACACCACCAGCAGCCTGAACCGCTGATACAAGGCTCCTGGGACTTATACAAATCTCTTGAAAGAGAAATGACTGGAGAACACTGACCCATTGTATTGTATATGCTATTAGTATACTCATATCCCATTTTCTAGTCAGATTGGTCTCACTGCTGGATGGCAGAAGTCTCAGAACTTCCCAGAACCTTACTGCAGTTCCCATAACTTAAAACACCTCTAGGAACTATAGTAGGGCTGGGATAAGTAGTGGGATAAGCTGGCAGTAACAAGAAAAATAGGAAGAGAACAAGAATATCAATTAACCAATAGGAGTGTCACGCATGGGCAGGGAACAGTGAAGCACTAACTTACCCACAGCTACTCTCCCTACCTATTGCTTATCCGCCCTAAGTGAGGGATCGACAACCATGATGACAAACCCTCCCTGCTAAGTGCTAGGGCAGCGTTGTCAAAATAATAAAATACAAAAACAATAGGAGTCGGGAAACAGCTGGAGGCACACAAACTAACAGAGATATTCTAAGACACACACATGGTCAAATCAATGTCATTCGGTACCTGGAAATAGCGGATCAATATACAAGCAGGTATCCAGTAAGCAGGAGGTGTCAGCTATGGTATAACCTTTGACAGACATTGAACTGATCACTGATCCTAGCTTATATAGGCAGGTGATATGGAATACACCTTCCTGATAGGTAGCAGAGCGGAGAACCTCACCCAGATGACACAAGTGAGATCCAAGCAGCTCCAGCCCAACTAGAGTAATTTAAATCGTGTAGAGCCAGAGCCTGACATGACAAGAAGACTGTATCCGGAGATGATGGAATGGATGATAAAAGGAATGATAATCATGATACTGTCCCTAAATATCTCTCCCTTATCTTTCCCTAGAACTTTCCCTAAACTCTAAGCTAACACCAGACATAACTATACTCACTGTCATTGCAATGTCCTTCTAAAAAGCCCTGGACTAATTTTTCCTAGCAAATCAATCAAGAAAGTTCTAGAAGCCTGAGAAACAAAGCTATGCAGAACCTATAACATTGCGCAACAAGGCAAACAGTGCAAAATGGCAAAAACTTCCAAATAAAAATATCAGGGCACCAGGAAGAACTAGGAACAAGGGCAAGAGATGTAGAACTAGAAGGAAACAAGGAACACTTGGTTCGGGCAGCCTTACACTGGTGACTGGTTCACTTTAATTCTCAAGTTGTCCATCTTATGTGGCAATGTCCTAAGATGAGATGAGATGTGGGTTCTGGGGTTCTCGAGAGGACGTAGGAGGGAGTTTAAAGTGTTAAAGGGGTACTCCGCTGCCCCATTGTGCAGAGCATTTTGTGACGTCTTGACCATGCCCCTTGTGATGTCACACCACACCCCCTCAATGCAATTCTATGGGAGGGGCGTGGCAGTTGCCACGCCCCTCCCATAGAATTGAATTTAGGGGGTGTGGTGTGAACCTCATGACCCCCACCACCGGCACCCAGCGTTCTAAACAAAAGCTGGGTGCTGCACAGAGATTGCGGGGGTCCCAGCTGCAGGACCCCCATGATCAGACATCTTATCCCCTATCGTTTGGATAGGGGATAAGATGTCTAGGGGCAGAGTACCCCTTTAAATAGCGCCGATACAGAAGAACATTCTTCACTAACATTTTACAAGGGAGCAATATTAATTATTTTTATACAAATTAGAATTGTAAAGTGGTTTTTATTTGTATTGTTGTTATTCTTCTTATTCTTCTTATGATGTGTTGCGTGCAGCAAGAAGAACACTGCGTGAAAATCCCAATTCCTTATCTCATTCTTTGTGATTATTCATGCATACACAAGTTGCGCAAAATCTTTTACATCTATCAGTATTTTTAATTAAGCCCTGCCATGTATTTCCATAGCCCATAAATCACAATGTTTATTATTGGCGGCTTTCTCAGGGTTATCTAGATAATATGCAAATGTGTTGGCAGCCAGGAACCCTAAAATTTCCCAACTGTATAGCCATCCAATGGGAGGGAGCAGAAAAGTGTCTTACTATATGTGGCCTCTAATAATATGAGGTGTAACCCTGACTAATATGAGGTGTAACCCTGACTAATATGAGGTGTAGCCCTGACTAATATGAGGTGTAACCTGACTAATATGAGGTGTAACCCTGACTAGTGGTGGCAGGGGCCATATTCGAATTCACGATATTTTGTGAATATATTGACGATTATTCGTCCTATGCTTGGGAAATTCGCATATTCGCTATGTTCGTTCACTTTTTTTTTGCATGCACAATTTGCATAACATTTTTTTGAAAAAAAAATTATAATACAGTGACCCCTCGACCTACGATGGCCCCAAAATACGATAATTTCAACATGCGATGGCCTCTCAGAGGCAGCATAAACATACAATGCTTTTGTATGTCGGGGCCATCGCATAAACGGCTATCCGGCAGCGCAGACTGCTTCAGCTGCCACCGGATAGCCTTTTACTGTGCCCCGTGTGGTCCGCTGACGATCACTTACCTGTCCTCGGGGCTCCGGCGGGTCCTCTTCGGGATCCCCTGCATCGTCGGCGCTCTTCATCGTCGTCATCGCGTCGCTGTGCACGCCGTCCCGTCATCCAATAGGAGCGGCGTGCGTAGCGACGTTATGACAGTGACGGAGAGCGAGGATGACGGGGAAGAAGACGCCTTGCTGGAGCGTCGGGGACACCCCGGGGACGTGGCGACAATGATGGACGGCGACATCCCGGGCAGTGGTCGCGAGCGGTGACGGTCCGGAGCGGCAGAGACAGGTGAGTGCAACCTCCAATACCAGTGGTCTTCAACCTGCGGACCTCCAGATGTTGCAAAACTACAACTCCCAGCATGCCCGGACAGCCATTGGCTGTCCGGGCATGCTGGGTGTTGTAGTTTTGCAACATCTGGTCCGCAGGTTGTAGACCACTGTCCTATACTTTACATTGCACGGATCCCTCAACATATGATGGTTTCAACAAACGATGGTCCGTTTGGAACGGATTACCATCGTATGTTGAGGGACCACTGTATTCGTCATTATGAATATATATATAGCACTATATTCTAAATATTCGCGAAATCGGGAAGTGCTGATATTCGTGATAAAAATTCGCATCACGAATTTTCGTGCTCAACAATAATCCCGACCGGTGGAGAGTGTCAGCACAGAAGCGACCTGTCTGGTGGTATCCCGGGTGTGATGGCGTCTGTAGGCTGCAGGAAGCCATTACTTTTCGTGTCGCACCTTACGCTTTATTTATCTGACGTTTATTGTATACATCGGCGCCCACCACTAATTCTGCCATCGCATCGATTCTACAGCTATAAATATGAAGCTCCAGCCCACACAAGATCAAGTGTTTGTATATTTATTTTTATCTGTTCTTTTATTTTGTCTATTTATTTCAGCCCATTACTATTTTTGTTTGTTTATGACTAATATTGTCGATTCTCGGATGAGTCTGAAAAAGAAAGTGAATCATTCTTCTATAAAACACAAATAAGTTCTATGCGGCTGCCATGTCCTCAGATCACTCCTCTTCATCATCTTGCTTTTCTTTCTTTATCTCTTTTTTTAATGTTTTTTTCTCTTTTGCACTTTCTTCTATTCTAATTCCTTTTTCCTCTTCATTTTTATTTTTTTGTTTTTTTTTTACACAACCTTTACCTTTTCTTTTTCTCATTTCTACTTTAAAAAAAAATCTTTTTCCCCTCTTAGGCCATGTTCACACGCCCGAAAATGTGCGGAAAATACGGGCGGACATTCTGCACATTTACTCGATGCAGAGGCGGCACTACGATTGCTGTCTCCATAGACGGCAAAGCATTTCTGAGTGGAATCTGCAAAAACATTGGATAATTTAAAGGGGTACTCCACTGGAAACTATTTCTTTTAAAATCAACTGGTGCCAGAAAGTTAAACAGATTTGTAAATTACTTCTATTAAAAAATCTTAATCCTTCCAGTACTTATCAGCTGCTGTATGATCCAGAGGAGGGTCTTTTAATTTTTGAATTTATTTTCTGTCTGATCACAGTGCTCTCTGCTGACACCTCTGTCCATGTCAGGAACTGCTTAGAGTAGGAGCAAATCCCCATAGCAAACCTCTCCTGTTTTGGACAATTCCTGACTTGGACAGAGGTGTCAGCACTGTGTTCAGACAGAAAGGTGGATCATACAGCAGCTGATAAGTACTGGAAGGATTAAGAGTTTTTTTTATTTTATTTTTTTATAGAAGTCATGTACAAATCTGTTTAATTTACTGGCACCAGTTGATAAAAAAAAAAAAAAAAAATGTTTTCCAGTGGAGACTGCTTTAAATGTTTCTGCGGACGCCAGAATCAGGAAACTCCACTGTTGGCACAGTGCAGCAGAATCCCTTTGAAATCAATGGGGCTCTGCTGCAGCAGAATTTCCGAGCAGAATATTACCAAGGAATTCAGCTTGGAAATTCCGCTGTGCGGACATAGCCTCAGACTAATTTTCTAAGATGATTCTATGATGAACGCATATAACACGTGGTCTGCAGTGCTTTTCAGTCTGGTTAAAAAACGGATTCGGTAGAAAAATGAGCGTAGTGGAGACACTTCCTGACTCTGGCTGCCTCATTGAAATCAATTGGGGTATGGCGTGGATCCGGCAGTGATAGGCTGGAATTCCACTTGGTTTATTGGGGGAAAAACGCCAAGAAAAACACCATTTCTGCCGCATGGCGTTTTTTTTCGGCCAAAAAATGTTGCGGCCAGATGTAAGCTGTAAATCAATGAGAAATTGCAAAATTCTTTTTCCACTTGGCGTTTTTCAATTTGGCTTTTTATAATCCTTTTGGTATTTTTCACTCTTTTTTTGGCGTTTTTCCGGTCCTTGGAGGTTTTGAAAAGTCCCAGCATTTTTCCCTGAAATCGTGGCGTTTTTCTCCCATAGAAGTTAGTGGGAGTGAAAAAACGCCAAGAAAAATGCCATGTGGGTTTTAACTTTGGCATTTTTTCAGGCGGTTTTTATTCTCTTTTGGACTTTAGCAATCCGAAATGTATCTTTATTATAACAACATTTTTATTAATTTTTAAACAGGGATCAATTTACTTGGGCGGGCAGGGCACTAAAAATATAGCCAACAATAATAAAAAATGTAGTGTGTGTGTGTTTTTCACTTTTTTTCTTAATTTTTTAGGTGGTACTACTACTCCCAGCATCGAACACACAATGTTCCATGATGGGAGTAGTAGTACCTGTACTAATTGACAGATCACCCCAGGTCCGTTGTGATCCTCCTGTATAATGTATAGATGCGGACGGCCGCTCTTCTATGGTCCCCTGCACTGACGTATATATACACCTATTCATATTTCCCACATAGAGTTGTGATTGGCTGGAACCATCTGGCCAATCACAACTCTCTGCGGGAAATATGAATAGGTGTATATATACGGCAGTGCAGGGGACCATAGAAGAGCGGCCTGCCGCATCTATACATTTTACAGGAGGATCACAGCAGGTGTCAGGAGTGACATTCGCTGTGATCTGTCCTTAACTGCAGATACTACTACTCCCAACATGGAGCGCACTCTGCTCAATGCTGGGAGCTGTAGTACCTGCATTAATAGACAGATCGAAACATGTGTCAGAAGTTACAATCGCTGCGATCTGCAGGTACTATAGCTCCCAGTATTGAGCAGAGCGTGCTCCATGATGGGAATAGTAGTACCTGCAGTTAAGTACAGATCACAGTGGGTATCAATCCTGACATCCGCTGTGATCATCCTATCTATTGCAAAGATGCAAAGCGGCTCTCTACAGCGCTCGCATCTCTGCTCTGTACTCCGGACAGTGATATGAATAGAACATCACTCATTCATATTTCCCTCTGAGAGCTGTGATTGGCTGCAACCATCCGGCCAATCACCAGTCTGGGCGGAAAATATGAATGAGCGATGTTCTATTCCCATCACTGGCCGGAGTACAGAGCAGAGATGTGAGCGCTGTATAGAGCCGCTCCACATCTCTGCTATATTATGGACGATCGCATCGGGTGTCAGGACTGACACCTGGGGCGATATGTCTATTAGTACAGGAAGTACTACTCCCATCATGGAACAGTCTGTTCTATGCTGGGAGTAGAAGTACTACCTAAAAAATGTAAAAAATAGAGAGAAAAAAGTGAAACACACATACCCACTTTATTAAAAATGTATTAAAAATTCATTATAAAAATAAAAATTTCCTAAAATAATTTTTTTCCCATCCCTACTGCATCCTTTTTTTTTTTTTCCTTTTTTTTTTGGTATCCAACACATTTTGAAAAAAAAACACCAAAGGGGCCAAAAATGCAATTTCAACTCAAATGCAAAAACGCCAGAAAAAAATGCCAGAAAAAAATGCCAGGAAATTGCACTGGTGTTTTTTTCAGTGAAAAACATGCTGGAAAAAAAACAAGTGGAATCCTAGCCATACAGCAGGAGGCAGTTCTCAAACAATAATGTTTTTATTTTTTATTTTAGTACCATTTATTTGAAAAGTCCCAGCATTTTTCCCTGAAATCGTGGCGTTTTTCTCCCATAGAAGTTAGTGGGAGTGAAAAAACGCCAAGAAAAATGCCATGTGGGTTTTAACTTTGGCATTTTTTCAGGCGGTTTTTATTCTCTTTTGGACTTTAGCAATCCGAAATGTATCTTTATTATAACAACATTTTTATTAATTTTTAAACAGGGATCAATTTACTTGGGCGGGCAGGGCACTAAAAATATAGCCAACAATAATAAAAAATGTAGTGTGTGTGTGTTTTTCACTTTTTTTCTTAATTTTTTAGGTGGTACTACTACTCCCAGCATCGAACACACAATGTTCCATGATGGGAGTAGTAGTACTTGTACTAATTGACAGATCACCCCAGGTCCGTTGTGATCCTCCTGTATAATGTATAGATGCGGACGGCCGCTCTTCTATGGTCCCCTGCACTGACGTATATATACACCTATTCATATTTCCCACATAGAGTTGTGATTGGCTGGAACCATCTGGCCAATCACAACTCTCTGCGGGAAATATGAATAGGTGTATATATACGGCAGTGCAGGGGACCATAGAAGAGCGGCCTGCCGCATCTATACATTTTACAGGAGGATCACAGCAGGTGTCAGGAGTGACATTCGCTGTGATCTGTCCTTAACTGCAGATACTACTACTCCCAACATGGAGCGCACTCTGCTCAATGCTGGGAGCTGTAGTACCTGCATTAATAGACAGATCGAAACATGTGTCAGAAGTTACAATCGCTGCGATCTGCAGGTACTATAGCTCCCAGTATTGAGCAGAGCGTGCTCCATGATGGGAATAGTAGTACCTGCAGTTAAGTACAGATCACAGTGGGTATCAATCCTGACATCCGCTGTGATCATCCTATCTATTGCAAAGATGCAAAGCGGCTCTCTACAGCGCTCGCATCTCTGCTCTGTACTCCGGACAGTGATATGAATAGAACATCACTCATTCATATTTCCCTCTGAGAGCTGTGATTGGCTGCAACCATCCGGCCAATCACCAGTCTGGGCGGAAAATATGAATGAGCGATGTTCTATTCCCATCACTGGCCGGAGTACAGAGCAGAGATGTGAGCGCTGTATAGAGCCGCTCCACATCTCTGCTATATTATGGACGATCGCATCGGGTGTCAGGACTGACACCTGGGGCGATATGTCTATTAGTACAGGAAGTACTACTCCCATCATGGAACAGTCTGTTCTATGCTGGGAGTAGAAGTACTACCTAAAAAATGTAAAAAATAGAGAGAAAAAAGTGAAACACACATACCCACTTTATTAAAAATGTATTAAAAATTCATTATAAAAATAAAAATTTCCTAAAATAATTTTTTTCCCATCCCTACTGCATCCTTTTTTTTTTTTTCCTTTTTTTTTTGGTATCCAACACATTTTGAAAAAAAAACACCAAAGGGGCCAAAAATGCAATTTCAACTCAAATGCAAAAACGCCAGAAAAAAATGCCAGAAAAAAATGCCAGGAAATTGCACTGGTGTTTTTTTCAGTGAAAAACATGCTGGAAAAAAAACAAGTGGAATCCTAGCCATACAGCAGGAGGCAGTTCTCAAACAATAATGTTTTTATTTTTTATTTTAGTACCATTTATTCAGTATTCAAGTAGATAACAAAAGACAATGAAAACAAGTAGAATAAACATAAGCTGACAGGAATGACAGACTGGTGTGGACGGGGAGAGGCCCCTTGCCTATAGGGCATTACAAATTGAGAACTGTAGGGTTTTGGCAGGTTGTAGGATATTACACTACAGGAAGAAAGTGGCTCTATGGAAGTAGACGGGGGAGGAGCCAGTGCAGCCCAGCCACAGTACCGCCCACGAGGAGCTGTGAATGTCCCTGTGTTTGTGCAATGCTACACAGGCCATGACATGTATATTCCTCCTGCCCACCTAGAATCTGCAGATTGTCAGTCAGGGGGGGGAGGTAGGCTGCAGGTACACAAGATGACCGTCCGCGCACACACATAAAAAAAAATTACCTTGGGTGACAAATTACTGCCCCCTGTTAAAGTGTCACTTGGGTCCTATGGTGGGACCCATGATAGGGTTATCCCAGGACACCTCCAAACCCACCAGTAAGGATTTAATTGTTATCTACAAGCAACTACATCAGTGTTTCCCATCCAGGGTGCCTCCATCTGTTGCAAAACTACAACTCCCAGCATGCCCGGACAGCCAAAGGCTGTCCGGGCATGCTGGGAGTTGTAGTTTTGCAACAGCTGGAGGCACCCTGGTTGGGAAATACTGACCGACATCTTTAGTGACGAAAGGATTATCAGAGAACTGCTACATATATATATATATATATATATATATATATATATATATATATATATACATATACCAAGAATATAAGCCTTAATAAGAAATCTTACCGCGTGTTCCGCAAAACACGAAATCAATGACACCTTATTTTGTGTCTGACTCCCTCACTATGAATCCATATGGAAGCTGACATGGGTTTGCTTATAATGAGGACATGTGACAGTGCTATACCTTTAAGAAAGCTACAATACATGTAAGAAAGCAACATGGGTCGGGGGGGGGGGGGGGGTAACAGACTGCACGTTTAATTAGGTAAAAACATATAATTAATAAATTTTTAAACACATTGTATAAAGCAGGACAAAACATTTGAATTGGAATATTTGAAAATATTTACAGTTTTTTATAATGAAAGGTTTGTTACAATGTAACTCTAAGCCTCATATAATGATCAGGTGGAAGGAAACGTAATAAAGTCATAAAGAACATTTCACCCAGTGAGGACATTCTCCTCCCACCCCCGCTCTACATGTCAATAAATGTCACATTAACATTATCCCAACTATCAGGATTCTAGAAGCTTCCTGGGGATGTATAACAAGAAGGCTCCCATGTTGCCTTATGTAATTATGTAATGGGGCGGGGGAGGGGGGGGGGGGGTTCGGACAACCAGAACTCTCATTTTCCCAGGCTGGTTACCTTAAGAAATAAAATAAGTGCAGACTAGTATAATGTATCATAACTTAAAGGGCTACTCCGGCGCTTAGACATCTTATCCCCTATCCAAAGGATAGGGGATAAGATGCCTGATCACGGGGGTCCCGCCGCTGGGGACCCCCGTGATCTTGCACGCCGCACCCCATTTAAAATCAGTCCCTGGAGCGTGTTCGCTCCGGGTCTGATTACTGTCGATCACGGGGCCAGCGGCATGTGATGTCACGCCTCCGCCCCTGTGTGACGTCACGCTCCGCCCCTCAATGCAAGCCTATGGGAGGGGGCGTGACAGCTGTCATGCCCCCTCCCATAGGCTTGCATTGAGGAGCGGAGCGTGACGTCACATGGGGGCGGAGGCGTGACGTCACACCCCAGCCGCCCCGTGGACGCCTGTAATCAGTCCCGGAGCGTGTTCGCTCCGGGTACTGATTTTAACTGGGGTGCGGCGTGCAAGATCACGGGGGTCCCCAGCGGTGGAACCCCCGCGATCAGGCATCTTATCCCCTATCCTTTGGATAGGGGATAAGATGTCTAAGCGCCGGAGTACCCCTTTAAAGGATTTTTTTGACTGTACTACATGGGAGGTAAAGTTCGTGTGGTTCACAATATAGTGTCTGTACCTGTGTTTGATGGCCGATCTCACATTCTTATGTTATCTTTGCCCCGATGTTCATTTTTAGCAGCATACAAAATGAGTTTTGTCCCTGGTTGCACTGAAACCCAAGACATTACATCACTAGTCTGGCGTTGAAAGGGAACATGTCTGCTTCAATGGGTGGAGCGACTGCTGGGTGGAAGGGAGGTCATTCTTCGCAGGGCTGCAGGGAATTGTAGTTTCAAGTACAGCAAAGCATGAAAGGGAGTCTAGCTGTGCTGCAATGGGTGGGGTGGCTGATGTATGGAAGGGGGAAAAGTAACCTCACACAATTATAATTAAAGGGGTACTCTGCCCCTAAACATTTAATGCCCTATTCAAAGGATAGGGGATAAAATGTCTGATTACGGGGTCCCGCCGCTGGGGATTTCCCTGCTGCACCCAGCGTTCATTTAGAGGGTCAGGTGCCGTGACCGAGGCTCGTGATGTCACGATCACACCCCCTCAATGCAAACATAGCTGATGCCCCCTCCCATAGACTTGCATTGAGGGGGCATGGCCGTGACGTCCCAAGCCTCCGCCCCTATCGCCAGTCATCCGGCCCCTTCGCTCCGTGCACCGGATGTCTGGGTTGCCGCAGCCGAGATCACGGGGGCCCCCAGCGCCGGGACCCCCGCGATCAGACATCTTATCCTTTATCCTTTGGATAGGGGATAAGATGCCTAGGGGCAGAGGACCCCTTTGTGTACAAGACATAACAGCCCCAGTTGGCAAGAGAGCAGCCGCCATTAACCAATCAACATACATTATTAATATTAGAATCGGCAATGTTTCAGTCCATATAAGAAAAGGGCAACAATGAGTAATGTCCAGCTATCTCGCTAGTATCCTAAGGCCAGCAGTGTGGATACAATGTGAATTATGCCCAGCGTGGCACAGTTGTGTCACCTTGCGGTCGTCATTTTGTGATCCTGTGCATGGGCTTCGGATTGAGTTTGAATATAACAAATTGGCTTTGTGCTGTGCATGTCTGAGCAAATTACACAGAATCATCAGGCAGCAGTAATTATACAGGGAAATCTCTGTGGAGTTCTGGAGCTTAATAAATAACTTTGTGCAAAGCGAAAAACTAATTATCTGCTGATAAAATCGTAGTTAGCCCGTTGCAGCCTTCGCTGACTTCATCTTTAATGACCAGGAAAAGCTAGAAATCTTAGACGGTAAAAACCTGGATGGAGAGAGCAGCGGCGGTGCGGCAGGTAAAGAACCGATTGAAAAGAACTCATACACATAAATTATCCTTATTGACAACAATTTTATGGTGTAGAAACATTTCAGATTATGGTTCATGCCATATTTGCTCTATATTTTGGGACTTTTCTCACCCCAGGTGCATTAAGCAGGGAAAGTTTGGTGGGAAGGGAAAGATTTAAAGGGGTACTCCGCCGCTAGACATCTTATCCCAAGCCGCCTCTACACTAGTATTTCCCAGCCTTGGCTGCCCAGCTCTTATGGCAATGATCACCAAACTGTGGATTTCAAAATGTTGCAAAACTACAACTCTACTACTCTACTGGATATGATTGATGGGGACATCCTATAAGGAGCAACTCTACTACTCTACTGGATATGATCGATGGGGACATCCTATAAGGATCAACTCTACTTCTCTACTCTACTGGATATGATTGATGGGGACATCCTATAAGGAGCAACTCTACTACTCTACTGGATATGATCGATGGGGACATCCTATAAGGAGCAACTCTATTTCTCTACTGGATATGATTGATGGGGACATCCTATAAGGAGCAACTCTACTTCTCTACTAGATATGATTGATGGGGACATCCTATAAGGAGCAACTCTACTACTCTACTGGATATGATCGATGGGGACATCCTATAAGGATCAACTCTACTACTCTACTGGATATGATTGATGGGGACATCCTATAAGGAGCAACTCTACTGGATATGATCGATGGGGACATCCTATAAGGAGCAACTCTATTTCTCTACTGGATATGATTGATGGGGACATCCTATAAGGAGCAACGCTACTTCTCTACTAGATATGATTGATGGGGACATCCTATAAGGAGCAACTCTACTACTCTACTGGATATGATTGATGGGGACATCCTATAAGGAGCAACTCTACTTCTCTACTGGATATGATCGATGGGGACATCCTATAAGGAGCAACTCTACTACTCTACTGGATATGATCGATGGGGACATCCTATAAGGATCAACTCTACTACTCTACTGGATATGATTGATGGGGACATCCTATAAGGAGCAACTCTGCTGGATATGATCGATGGGGACATCCTATAAGGAGCAACTCTACTTCTCCACTGGATATGATCAATGGGGACATCCTATAAGGAGCAACTCTATTATCCTACGGGTGGTTAGCAGGGGACAATGGTCATATTTGTTATTATTCTGTTGCATTCTATTGGTATTCTTAGTTAGTCAATAATGATATTATTTTACTGTGAATTGATGAATAATGATCAGTTAGGTTAATTTCTGAACACTTTTAGGAACTTCTGAGCTACAAAACCTATTTACCATAAGTCTACCATCGCATGCCCCCTGACGAAGCTCCACAGTTGGCAAAACGGGCGTTGGGGTTAGGTATAGAGCTGACAGCACACATGGCCTGTAGATATTCTGTATTTGATTATTCTCAGGGCCGGCTCTGCCTATAGACAAAATAGGCAGCTGCTAAGAGCGCCCTTTTGATTGGGGGGGCCATTCTGCCTGCCGCAAGAAAGTTGGACAACCAGCACCCGAACCACTCGCCCGGCTAGCTTCATAGGTGTTACTTTGATTCTGCACTTATATATTCAGTGTCTAGTTCCATATCTTCTATCCAAGTCACATTTCATTGCCCAAATTGTAATCTGTTCAGAGGTGTAACTTGTAGCTTCTGGGCCCAGATGCAAAATCTGCACTAGGCCCCCATGTGCCAATTATAATACTACCAATCGGCCCAGGTGTTTTTAAGTAGCAGGAGACTGCATAAGGGTTTCCACCTGACCTGGCAGGAAGCACAGAGTAGGTGTTCACACTGGTCTGGTGCTCTGTGGCGGCCATTGTTTCTGTGATCCTTTGTCTGTGGGATGGTGTGGCCCAAAACCAGGGGCTTAGTCGGGCAGCAGTGGGGCTGCCTAGCCACTGGGTTGTTCCCCCCTAAGGGCATGGTGTCTCGGAGGCAGTGGTCGCCGCCCGGCGCTACACCAGTGTTAGGTTAGGGACCCACTCTGAATAGGTGGCCTTGACGTGGCGAGTGGGCTTGTACTTTTTGGTAAAAATGTATACTAATAATCTGTTTTTTTTTTTAATTATGCTGTGAAGCAAGTAGATCAAAATACAAATTGTGGATGTGCGCCTATGTTTCTCTTTTTGTGTTGTCCAATTATAATACTGGTTTCTTATGGGGCAGATGTGCTTTGAGGCCCCCTTCGGCACCAGGGCCCTGGTTCAACTGCTACTTCTGCACCCCCTATAGCTACACCCCTGATACTGTCTCCTGTTGTATTTTATTAAATGGAGTTCTGTAGTAAAACATAACTTATACCCTATCTAAAGGATAGGAGATAAGCAGGGCTAAAGTCCTGCAGGAATGCGAGGGAACTGAGTTCCTGCACTTTTTCCACATCAGAAACACCATTCCCATTAGCTGGAGTCCTGTAGGACCAACCCTTCAATGAATATCTTGGGTGAGTTCCCACACTTTTTTTTCCCATGACTTGACCGCTGGTGATAAGTTATAGATGGCGGGAGGTCCGACCGTTGGGACCCCCTGGATCTCCTGAATGCCCCATTCAGGAGATCCAGGGGGTCCCAACGGTCGGACCTCCCGCCATCTATAACTTATCACCTGGCAGTCTGCTGGAAGGGAGCGTGCCGACCCCCGCATGGAGCAGTGGCCGACAAGCCCCCTCCATGTATCCCATAGAGATGCATAGAGGGGACGTGTCGGGCCGAGGCTTCCTGTGGGGGTCGGAATGGCCCCTTCCAGCAGACTGTGCCCCCCCCCCCCGGGATCTATAACTTATCCCCTATCCTTTGGATAGGGGATAAGTTATGTTTCACTGCACTACTCCTTTAACCCCTTAAGGACGCTGGGTTTTTCTGTTTTTGCATTTTCGTCTTTTCCTTCTTACCCATAACCCTTTCAATTTTCCACCTAAAAATTCATATTATGGCTTATTTTTTGCATCACCAATTCTACTTTGCAGTGACATTAGTCATTTTACCCAAAATCCACGGCGAAATGAAAAAATAATCATTGTGCGACAAAATCGAAGAAAAAAACGCCATTTTGTAAATTTTGGGGGCTTCCGTTTCTACGCAGTGCATATTTCGGTAAAAATGACACCTTATAATTATTCTGTACGTCCATATGGGTTAAAATGATACCCTACTTATATAGGTTTCATTTTGTCGTACTTCTGGAAAAAATCATAACTACATGCAGGAAGATGTATACGTTTAAAAATGTCATCTCCTGACCCCTATAACTTTTTTATTTTTCCACGTACAGGGCGGTATGAGGGCTCATTGATCGGAAGTTTTTATCGGTACCATTTTTGTTTTGATCAGGCTTTTTGATCACTTTTTTATACATTTTTTAATGGTATAAAAAGTGACCAAAAATATGCTCTTTGGACTTTGGAATTTTTTTACGTGTACGCCATTGACCGTGCGGTTTAATTAACAATATATTTTTATAGTTCGGACATTTACGCACGCGGCGATACCACATATGTTGATTTTTATTTACACTGTTTTATGTTTTTTATATGGGAAAAGGGGGGTGATTCAAACTTTTATTAGGGAAGGGGTTAAATGATCTTTATTAACACTTTTTTTAAACTTTTTTTTTGCAGTGTTATAGGTCCCATAGGGACCTATAACACTGCACACACTGATCTCTCATTCTGATCACTGGCCTGTATTAACACGCCTGTGATCAGTGTTATCGGCGCTTGACTGCTCCTGCCTGGATCTCATGCACGGAGCAGTCATTCACCGATCGGACACCGAAGAGGCAGGTAAGGTCCCTCCCGGTGTCCTGTAAGCTGTTCGGGACACCGGGATTTCACCGCGGCGGTCCCGAACAGCCGGGATACTTTCACTTTCGCTTCAGACGCGGCGGTCAGCTTTGATCGCCACGTCTGAAGGGTTTATACAGGGCATCACCGCGATCGGTGATGTTCTGTATTAGCCGCGGGTCCCGGCCATTGATGGCCGCCGGCACCGACCCGATATGACTGCGTGAACCCGCGGCATATCGTGGGAGCCGGTGGAGGACGTACATATACATCCTTCGTCGTTAAGGGGTTAAAGAGTACCTGTCATGATCTTGTTAAATTTTATAATCCTCCCAGTTCACTGCCCCATTCTGACACCCCCCCCCCCCCCCCCGCCTTTATTTTTATTATTTTTTAGTTCTCATACAGGGGAGAACTTCCTCCCTCACTCTGCTACACACAGCCCCGAGCAGTTCAGTGTGAGATGAGCTATGATTGGCTGAGGCTGCACACTTCCATTTTCTAATAAACATTTCTGTGTTTTTTTTTCTAAATTTTGTATTGGTGCCCATTGTTATTTTTCTGTGTTTCAAGTCCACCATCATGTCAAATAAGAAAGTATATAGACAGAAGATCTCTGGTATTCCAAAACCTTGCTTTCCAGCTGTTAGGGCAGTGGTCTCCAAACTGTGGACCTTCAGATGTTGCAAAACTACAACTCTTAGCATGCCTGGACAGCCAACGGCTGTCCGGGCATGCTAGGAGTTGTAGTTTTGCAACATCTGGAGGTCCACAGTTTGGAGACTACTGCTATAGAGGCAGAGGTGGAAGTCCACCAGGGCCAAGGGCCTCTCTGCCGCATCAGAAGACAAGAAGATATAGACCCTTTTACAGATATTGTATACGGACCCAAGCTCTAAGATGCGCCTCTATAAAGTCTTCACCAACGCCAAAGTTCCGGATTCAATTACAGTAAGTCGCGCAAAGCTGCCAATAACCAAGTAAAATGAATACCGCGCTTGTTCCGTTGCACAAAGAGCAAAACAGATTAACCTGTATTGCTGGAGGTGTGCAATAAACGCAAAGTCCCTTACCACAATGCAATTCTACCAAATCAAATGCTGCTCTCCAGAAAATATGAAAGTCCATTAAGAGAGTAAACTTGTTATCAAAGAGATAATACTCACTAATAGGTCTGCCGGGACATCACCGGAACGCGGGCGAGGCTTTCGTGTTATAAGCATTTGCTTTAGGTTTAATCTGCAGCCGTAAACCAAAAAGATTTTCTCTTATCAAGAAGGAAAAAGGGGAATATTGTTTTCGGAGGGAGAGAGAAGTGAAAAATTGTCTTATAAATAATATATGGTATGAAAATCAATAGGAGATAATACAACAGCTACCGTTTTCCTTCCATATTACAGTTTCAACGTAAAAGAGTACATCTATGGGGTTAGTGTCTCAGCTCTAGACACCGGCCCTCGCCCATCTCTGGACACTTGGCCTCTTAATGTTAAAGGAGAACACTTTAAAGGGGTACTTCGCCCCTAGACATCTTATCCCCTATCCGTTCATTTAGAGCCTTGGGTGCAGCATCGGAGGCCCATGGTGTCACGGCTATGCTCGCTCGTGAAGTAACGGCCACGCCCCTTCAATGCAAGTCTATGGGAGTGGGCGTGACAGCCATCACGCCCCCTCCCATAGACTTGAATTGAGAGGGGTTGGCGTGATGTCATGAGCCTACGCCCCCCCCCCCCCCCCATCCAGCATGGAGCGAAGTTCGCTCCGTGCACTGGATGTCTGGGGTGCCGCAGTCGAGATCTCGGGGGGTCTCTAGCGGCAGGAACCCCTGCGATCAGACCTATTATCAGATGATAAGATGTCTAGGGGCGGAGCACCCCTTTAAGGATAGGGGATAAATTTCAGATTGCGGGGTCCGACTGCTCAGATTGCGGGCGTCTGACTGCTCAGATTGCGGGGGTCTGATCTCCTGTACAAGGCCTCAGCTCCACATCTAAATGGAGTGGGCCCCCTGAAAGCCTTTCTATGGGAGAGCAGGAGCACTGCACGGGAATCTCCGTCTCTCCCCTACAGGCTGCATGGAAGGGGCGTGTCGGACACTCTATTTAATAGGAGAGTCGGGGCCCCATACAGGAGATTTTAGGGAGTCCCAGCAGTTGGGACCCCCCACCCCCTGCGATCTGGCACTTATCCCCTATTCTTAGGATAGGGGATAAGTTTTTATATTCTGGAGTACTCCTTTAATGTAGTGCTGCTTGGACAACCCCTGCTTATTAAAAGGGCCCACTGATGACTATATGGTGTCCTGTTGATGATCCCCAAGCAATCAACTGTAACCTAAGCAAGAGCATAGAAGAAATTACTCAATTTCTCTGCAGTGCCACCACAGGAGAAATAAGGTATTACATGTATCTCTGAAATCAATGTGTTGTCCATGTAATGCAAAGCTTTCCAAACTTTTCACCCTTTTTAGACATGCACAGCTTGGTGACGCACTCCACGCCGTACTACCAAACTGAAGGTATCACGATGCACGTCTTACGCCGCACAATGTGATACCAGTATCAGCATTACAAATATGGCTGCTACCCACCTGTGCCATTTTATCACCCCCTCTTTATCACTTCCTGTGCCATTTATTCCCCACTTCATTACCCCCTGTGCCATTTAATCTCTCCTTGATCTTCCTCTGTGCCACTTCACTCCCACCTATCACCCCCAGTGCTACATCATTAACCCCCCCTTGCACCCTGCACCCAAATCCCCAACGCCCCCACCCCAACCCCCACTCAGACTATTGTGGTTGCCAGCATAATGCTTCCAGCGGCCACAAGGAAAGATTTCTAATGACAGGATCAGATGACACAGGTTATCCACAATTAGACAAAACATGGCAGCATTCTTCCAAAAATAAAGTAATACGTGCCTACAGGTTACATGTGGTAATGCAACCTGGTCCAATTTATTTCAATACAGTTGAACTGCAATACCAGACACAACCTATAGACCGGAGGTCTCAAACTGTGACCCTCCAGATGTTGCAGAACTTCAACTCCCAGCATGCCCGGACAGCCAACGGCTGTCCGGGCATGCTGGGAGTTGAAGTTTTGCAACATCTAAAGGGTCACTGCTATAGACAGTTATAGTGCTGTATTTACAATAAAGTAGGCACCATTTTTTTCTATAGGCAACAATGAAGATTGGAAAATTCCAGCTCCCAAAAATAGGATAAAAGTCCGAAATGTATTTCACATTGTTAAAACTTAATGCAAAAAAATGAAAACCAAAAAAGGGGATTTTAAAAGCATAGCAGAAACTCCGACGCAGTTTTGAACCATCATGGTTCTTAGTCAT